>NW_026117794.1:0-25174 GCF_001640805.2 Lates calcarifer
GGAAGCTTTTATGAGAGAGACATGGCTACTGTATCATCACAACAGAGTGCCAGACGGGTAGACAGACAGAAAGCAACTCACCGTCTGAGAAATGACAGAAAGCAAGGGAGAAAAAGCAAAGTGTCAATCAGGTAAGAAAGAGAAGACAAAGATAGACCACAGGGAGAGGGCAAACAGGGCATATTATCCTCAGAGGAGGGGGGGGAGAAGCATTATAGGCAAATCATCCTGATCAGCCGCTTGTGTTTGTGCTCTAAGGGCTAGATTCAGTGGCAGAAAATCAATTTGCACAACCAATTTAGTACAGTTCACGGCAATAGAAACTGAGTGCACTCTACATATTTACAGCACTGACAGAGCGTTAGTCATTGCATGACCATGGCATTCCCATGGCAATACCAGTAGATGGCTAAATCTGTTAAAACTAGAGACAAATAAACAGTGTGATTGCCATGCAGACTTTATTCTGGGAATTGAAAAAACAATAATAACCTCAACACTTTGGCATGAAGTCACTGATAATATCAGCAAACTGTTTTTTCTCACAACAACGCAGTATTTCTCTCCTAATAGCCAGCGATGCAGCATGTGCTGCTGTGCGTCTCACCATACGTACTCCTACTTTACCTTTCAGGGCGATGACCTTGCTAGCGGGGTTCATGATGGCACTGTCGGCAGAGATTGGTCTCCTGATTGGGTTGGTGGGGTCAGACATGTCCACGATCACAACCTGGTTCTGCTCACCCACCTTCTCTCTGATGCAGATGAACTTGTCCGACTCCATGGTCAGATAGCTGAACCCAATGTTGGCTGGGTTCACGCCCAGGTTCTGCAACTGGAAATATTAGAAATATTTTTAAAAACTGTTAACAATGAGAATCTTTACCTTTATCAGGTAACTTTAATTTAACCCTTTTAGCATTGTTAAGAGGTATAACACTTAATCGATTGTGCATAAGACTATAATGTACCTGTGAACAGATAAGTACAAGTACAAGTAACTGAGTGGCTGAGGCCTCAACAATTGATAACACAGTATGACACAGCTGTAATCACACTCAAGGTAACAGTTCAGTATTTTGGGATACACTCAGTTCCTGACAGACAGTAAGATTAGAAGATATCACTCTCATGTCTGCACAGTAAATATGAAGCTACAGTGAGTCAGCAGATTATTTTAGCTCAACATAAAGACTGGAAACAGTAGGAAACCAGGCTCTGGTAGCAAAATCCACAGCACCTCTACAACTCACTAACTAACATGTTATATATCATTTGCTTACTTTAATTACAGGGAGCGTATGTTTCCCCAGGCCCCCTGTTGCCACTTTTAATGCTAAGCTAACCAGCTGCTGACTGCAGGCCTCTATTAAAGGGACAAACATCATTGATGATATATGATTACACACATGAACAAACTCTCCAAATGTTTTAGAAAACTTTTAAAGTCATTATCATTCAGAGTCAGGATTAAAACTGTTTTAAATGTTTCATAACACATCATCAAGAAATGTTGATCTTGAAGTTTCATTCTTTACCCATTTACAAACTAATAAACACTTCTTTCATAAACATAATAATTGCATATAATGAAATATGCCAAGATACGGGTGATTACAACTCTGTGTTGTAATATTGTCAATTATTATCTGTTTATCTGCTGGTTATGAATGTTTCACAGGTGGAGTTATAGTTGTTGACAACATTCATAAACTCTTAAAACTGTTTGTTACTCATAACTTCTAAATAGTTTGAGTGATGCTTAATAACCACTGGAAAAAATGAGCTATAAGCTAGTTTTTGACTCATTGTTTTGATGGTGGTTGAACTGAAACATGTTAAATTAATACAAACATAGACTTGTCCAGTACAGCGTGCCAGCAGTTTGCTACATTTGGACTAAAAGTAAAACTCAGCTAGAAGTGGAACATTCAAACTTAAAAAAACTTTTAAGGCCTCTGAAGGAGTCACAACAACAAAAAAAATGCAGAGGGAAAACATACTGTATATGGCAGCAGCTGACATTTGCCTTGAAGGAGAGAAAAACCAGCAAGTAGTGGGCCAAAACTGTGTTTCGATTAAAATAGCAGCAGGTCTGCTCCAGTTTTCCAGGGATATTCTTAAAGGTTGTCTTCCAGACAGGAGGTCTGGTGCTACATGGAGCCAGGGAACAAGCGTGGGCACACAGCAGACAACAGGATGTTAACACAACAGAGCTTTATTTTACACTCTTATCATAGCTGCTAATAATCTCCTGAATTAACTGAAACATTTTGAGAGGTATGTTGTACTTGCAGTGCCATTAGAAACCACCATCGCATCTCAATTATACTGAAAAAGTACAGTGTTTCTTCACTTCAGCAAAGTCTGTGACTGAACCCTGACACTGCATTTAATCAGCTATGTGAGCAGCCAGCTGCAAGAAAAGTTTAATTAACACTAGATTATTCAGCCAAAACCAGCCCAAGACTACACTGAGAGACCTACTGAAATCAAGAATAAATTCTATTTTTTTAATAGAGCACCATCAGCCAATCCAATTCATTATTCAGTATATTTACTTTCCTGATGAGAAGAAGTCCCAAGACACAACAAACCAGATAGACCGAGCTGTGTCAAATCTTAGCAGAACTAACAAACATGAAACGCTCGACCTGGGTTAGCGTCTGCCCAACAGAGGAATTATTGTGCACATTGTCAAACTAACTGTGAACTGAGAGGGCAGACCAAAACACGCACCCTCTCCCTCTGATGACTGAACTGACTGCATTATGCAGTCTGAGGCAAGCGGAAAGGAATCCTTACGCTCATCACAAGGACTGTACTATCTCGCAGTTGGCTGGTGGATCAGGACAACAAATCACGACTGCTGAGCCATTTAAATCATGTCATCTAAAAAACAGGAAGGATGTAACGGTCAGCAGTCGGGGGCAGACAGAGTGAGAGTGAGAGTAGCTGTTTTCTAGAAAGTTCTTTAATTAATTACATCCATGAAACAGCATTATGGATGCAGCTAATGATTATTCTCCTTATCAATTAATCTTCCGAGTACTTTCTCGATTTAATGATCGATCATTTTGTCAATAAAATCCTGCAGCTCAAGGTAATGTATTCAAAATCCTTGTTCTAGTTGACAAACAGTTCAGAACCCATAGATATTCAGTTTCTGATCATGTATGTTGTATGAAAAACGACTGAAACGGTTATTCAGCTGTCAAAATAGTTGCCGATTCATTTTTTATCAATCAGTTAATGAACCAATCTCAGCATTTTAGATGCTGAATTTCACTGGGTATGGCTGAGAAATAATTTAAAGGTCTACTAATCAAGGAGGCACTGTCACTTACACTTACTTACCTAATTAATACTGTGATCATGATTTCAACTGTATCACTCAGCCACAGCTCAATGTACAGTTCTGTGAAATTATGGAGAAGCTCAAGATAAAGGCTTCTTGAAAAGGCCACAGAGAAGACCTGAGGGAGGATTGGAGCCATATGTTGCATCTCCTCAAGATTGCCAAAACTATCTCCGGGAGGAGAGGGGAGGGAAAATGCAATAAAGATACAGGGGGGAGAAGATAAGGATGGGAGTGAAAGGAGGAGCTCAAGACACAGTCCAGCATCCTACTAAAGATGAAGACAGGGTGCATGTCAGTGTGAAGAAGAGAAGCCGGGGTGATAAATGTACCTTTTAAGAAAACTGAAGAGTGAGGGATGAGTGCGAGGCCTGTACAGTGCAATTCCAGTAACACAGGCCTTTGGCAATTTACAGTTCAGGGTGGGGCGACTGACTCACCAGAAGACAACCCCCCACCCTGCACTCCTTCTTAGTAGAACATTCCAGACTAAAATCACACTTCAACTACAGCCTCTTGTCCCCAGTGACCCATAAACTACCCTAAGTAATGCATCTTTACACACAGAGACTCCTGCAAGGCCTCCTCCTTCAACAGCTGAGATCACTACAACAGCAATAATATCACAATAACAAAGGCAGCAGAACTTCACCGATGATACAGCGTTGACGGTATCTGGTGAGTCATAGACTGGGTGGACGTGTTGCTGAGGCACTGACATGTCGCATCAGCAGCTGAGGGTTTTGGGTTTATAAGGAGATTTCGCAAACACAATTAAAAATGAGTAACGCAGCAAAAAGACATGGAAGCGCAGCTACTTTGCACTTTCTTGCACAAAAGGTGGGTATAGGTTAGATCTACAGCCTAAATGTAAAGAGGTATATAATAAAGGTGATCATGAAAACCTTAAAGCTGCTCTTATCAATATTCATATATGTGATGGATGCTCCACAACACCAGAAAGAATTATTAGCCAACTCTGCAGTTCTCCCTTCTCCCTTTCATCTAGCTGTTTTGGTTTTTGCACCCCACAATTTCAATGAATTGGTTCACTCTCACAACCCTCACTATCATTATTCAGCTGTATTATGCGACTATTGAGAAAACTGAGGAATCATTTCAGTCATTCTGCAAGCAAAACTGCCAAATATTCACTAGTTTCTGATTATCAGATGTAAGGATTTGATGCTTTTGTTTGTCATATATGACAGTAATCTGAATAACTTTAGACTTCAGACTGACAAATAATTAAAATAAGGACATTACCTTGGACTCTGGGAAATTTAAATGGACACAATTCACTAGTTTCTGACTTTTCTTGTTTTTTTTTTTTTTTTGGAGAAACAATTGCCAAAAAAATAATCTGCAATTGAGTTAAAGCCCTGAATCGGTTATTGCGGTTCGTGACTCATTTAACAGTTTGTGACTCATTTAATGTTAGAGAGGGACACAATGTTCCTATTGTATATGTGAATGACTGCTCTGTCAATGTATTCATGATTGAGTTTTGGTGACTGAACACAGACGCTCATGCTCGTCCCTACCAGCCACTGCTGCGGTCACAGATGTGTTCTGCTAGACTGAGTTAGGCTGTTCTGTCATCCTGCTTCCTATCCTGATGTGATTTGCCAGACTTAAATGGGGCCTGCTTACCTCATCTGTCTATCACATCCGTCAGTTTGACGTGGTGGCATCATTTCATCAGCACGGACACGCGTGCAGCAGCGGGACCGCGATGCTGTAAACAGGCGCAGAGCAGCAGGTCGGGCTCTCCTAACTCAGCTCGACAGGACAATGTTCAGGCGCTTCAGAGCTGCAGGACATTTTTGCACTTACACAAGCTGCTACAGTACGTAGGCCGCTGCACTGACAGCCAGCACTCTCACTGAAAATCACTCTCACTTTCGCACGTTCATAATTCAACAGACCAGTCTCTGTGCTTGTCCTCCTTCGCCTACCCACCAACATAATCCAGTGAACTTAACCACAGTTTGGAGGCCACAGTGATGCAGCCTACATTCGCCTCCACACATACAACTGGGACACTGATCCATTTGGTCAATTAATGACACACTATGACACGACAGCCTGGACCTTGGATCATAAATCACTCTATAGTAAATAAGCAAGGGAGACAAAGAGTAATGATGGAGGGAGACTTTACCACACAGTTAATGACAGTGTAAGGTAGGCAGGCAATGCATAGCTACTGGTGTAGAATCTCTCACAGCTAAAACAATAGCTCTGAGATCCAGGCTTCATCCTCCACGTCTGCATTAAACACCAGGGTAGCGTTACTGGGCAGTTTTGTGAGAAATATCTGGAGATACTTGGAGCGTTTGATTTGTTCTTTATCTCCTGCTATAGCTGGTGCAACAGGCTGGTACCTTATTGTGGAACTAGGGTCCATGTTACACCCCTGAACCCAGGCCCAGACAGCAGACATTGAGCTGTAAATACCAGTCCAAGGAAAAAAAAAAAAAAAGCTAAACAACTTGAGGCCCAAAGTCCTGGGTTTGCAAATTCCAAGCATTTTTTACTCTGCTGGAGCCACCTAGATTCACAGGGGGATACGACCAGGGCAGAGCTGGGATTTCACGGTAGAGGTGGAACGTAAAGCAGTCTGCTGCTTATCACTGTCTCAAGTCGCGAGATTTTCTTAGGAGATGTATAAGGGAAAGGTATGCGCTGTCAAGAGCAATTTAAACTAATAACCCAGACGTTGCCAGGTGCTGCACTGCCCTCCATCAGCGAGCAACAGCGTACCAGTGCTGTCAGTGAGGAGAGGAGCCTGGTGGCCTGCAAGCTCTCTTGGCCAGCACAGTTTTTCAGTGGATAAAGGATCTTTGGCTGACGAAAGTGGGGCTACTGGCCAGAGGAAGGGAGCAGAGAGAGAGAGAGAGAAAGGGGGGTGGGGGCTCTGTGCTTTTTTTTTCCTAGTGAAAGGCCATTTCACTGCCTGCTGTTACCATAACAACAGGCTACAGACCAGGGGAGGCGGAGGGGTGCGTCACAAAGTTTCTCTTTTGGCTGCAAGACACCAAGCACTGGGGTTTGCTATGGGACAACCATTACCAAAGTCCAAACCAGTGGGGAAAAAAAGGGGGCAATAGTGGAAATAGTTCCTCCACAGAGGACCAAATAACTGGCTGCTTGTTTTCCTTTTTTGTCACAGATTGTAAAAGGGCATTCTGTGTTGGTTTTTCCACCAACAAAAGACTTGAGGGCCTTTGCTACTCTCTCATGATGATGTTGATCAATTAGATGCTCCTCTGGCATGAAAACACCAAGAGGCAGAGCTGGAAGACACATTAAATCAATACAATACTGATACTGTAACATGAAACTAGATTTCACATGAGGCTTTGGTAAGTGCAATATCAGGATGTTGCTCTTGTCAAGCGTTTTTCTGCTCTTACAGGATGTATTACAGCAAGTGGTGCAGTTTTCTGAACTTATTTAACTCTTGTAACTGAGTGGATGTGAAATAAATGCCTCTACTTCTTCACACACACCTACTCTAAAGGGATACTGTTTAAAAACATTATCATTACATTATCAGTGTATTATTCTGTCAGTTACGCCCAGCTCAGCGCAGGAACTGAACATTTGCAAACACACTGAGCAGTTGTTGTTGTTGTTGCTGTTGAAGGTTATAAAGTAAGAATGTGTTGCTGCAGGACATGACAACAACATGGTAGCCACAAAGCTTGAGTGCAAGTGCCATTCAGGTCTCAGTTACAATGCAACCAGAACAGCTGAGCTCGGTTGCCTGCAACAAAAAGTGTCAAAACACCGCAGTTTGCATCGGCACGGATTGAAAATGACAGCGGCGTTTTTCCACTTGAAGGGAAAAAACTGCGGCGTATCCACACACACACACGCGCAAATACACATACACACACACACACACACACACACACCGGTCCGCATTGGAGCTGTGTACGATCTCAATTTTTACAAGTCATCATCTGCCCGGCAGGAGAAAACTAGGCCTGTGGCTATATTGAGCACCACCCTGCAGCCCTATTTCAGATTCCATTTAAATGCGACATGTGCCGTGTGTTTGCGGACCCAAATGGGCGAGGAGCTGCGCAAAAAGGAATTAGCTGAATTTAATTTTAGGGCTTTTCCCGAGTCCGCTTACCTGCAGATGTTCCTGAAATCGTATCGGCAGTATCTGAGCCATTTCTGGAGGATTTCTCTGTCTGAAGAATCCGTGAGGAAGGAAAGGGGAAGGGGACAACAGGAGGAATAGAGGTGGTCTTTTTCTTTATGTGCCCCAAACGTCCCCAAAAGTCAAATATGATGGGCAGTAGTAGGTAGTCTGGGTGGCTTGCGTTGATATCACACGAATCTAGTGACTGCTCCCATTCAGTAGCCCCCCTACACCAGTCCTGAATCAAAAACTCCGCACCTCCGCTAAGAAAACTAGTCCACTTCAACTACTATAGAGCCCCGTGCGTACAGCAGTTCGTCCACGAGCCTTGTAAGGATACGGGGCTGTCCTAAAAATCCGTGCTGAGTAATTGTAAGTGATGACTTGACAGAAGCAGCCCGTGTCTTGGATTTTCTTTTTTCTTTTTTTTTCTTTCCTCAGACCTGTCAAAGAGGTCGGATGTGCAGTTTGTACCCCTCCGCCGCAGCCCCTTCCCCCTTCCTTTCCACCAACTTCGAAATCAGGGCTCGTGACAGGCGCCCCACCTTTGCGTGATTTCTACAAAATCAGACACACACTCTTCCTTCCAAAAAAGTGTGTTGTGATGTGGATGACACACAGTCGTGCACCAGAGGGGACTGCTGACGTTTCGAAGTGTTTTTCTTAGGAGCTGAAACCGCATGTTTGCTATTTACACAGGCTCTCATCTTCACCCTTCACCCTCATCATCATTATCATGCGCATCATTTTTTATCTTGACCCAGTGAGCAGCAGGTTCTACACAATTTCAAAAATGTGCTCAGTTAGTTAAGCTTAAACTCATCTATTGCACTTATTATGTTAACATGAAAAACTCCCTGTTCACTCACAGTCTTACATGATGAGACTGACTCTGTGCTGGACACATTTCATGGAAAGAGTAATGGAAAACTGTGAAAAATTCTCACAGTCTATTTAAAAATCATAATCATTTAGATTGATTGATAGATAATGAAGTGTCAGTTTGCAGTTGGTATGAATAATTCTTCCTTTTAATTAACAAAGGCCTGTACACATCTGATGTGAGTCAGTATTACACACAGGATGTGGCCAGCACAGACATCATTTGAACTCAAAAAGGCCTGTTCCAAAGGATGTGGATTGCACAATATAGTTTTGAACTTTCCACACTGGAAGTTAGTAAAAGGAGGGAAATAAATAAAGTGCTATATAGACATTTATGATAACAGTAGAGTGAGCTACAGAGAGTTGTAACATACAAGGAATGAAAAGTGTCTCTTATTATTTATTATTATCATGGAAACTGTTGTTTTTACAGCAGAATGATTCAAATGTTTATAGTATTAATAAAGCAGATGATATGTTCCAGATAATTAAAAGAGTGATAGAGCAAAGGAAACATATCCTTAAAATATTGTGTTTTATTAATTATATTTTTGAATGGGAATGATCTGGGGCGTCCTGGTGGCCAAGGGGTGTAAGACTCTGACCATATAACTGAATCATCCCAGGTTCAAACCCAGCCAGGGACCCCCAATCTCTCTCTCTCTCTCTCTCCTCACTTCCTGTCATCCCTATTGGCACTGCCAAATAAAGGTAAAATGCACAAAAAAAGAAAATGAAATGTTTAACTTGATTTAACAGACGGTGAGCTGCTGGACTGTACCTTACAAATCACACAGTGTTATTGGGGTCAGGATCCTGAGAACATATCAGTTTGTCATCCCGGCAGTAATCCTGTAACAGAGCTACAAGATGCCCCACACCCACCTGCCAAATTACACTGGCTCCAGGAAGTTATTTAGAACTCATTTACACCACTGGCCTATGCAAATACAGCAACTCGCACCGGCCTCTGTATTTTCAGCCTGACACCAACCACATAATATGATCAGACAACTTAGAACTGTGTTATTACTGTAAAAGATGAACACATTTGAAAATGTTAAGGCTATAATATTCTGGCAAGGTCTGATGTGGTTAGTTGAAGCTGTATTTCTGTGTATAATTCAATGACTTTTAGCCACATTGCAAATGTTGGATTTAGTCCATTAAATACATAAACTTCAAATTATTTTATATATTATTATATATTATATATTATTATGTCTTTTTTTTTTTTTTTTTTTTTTTTGCCCCATTACAAGCTGATATCACTGTGAAGACAGTGGTCACATTTATCAGAATGATGGATTTAACTGTAATGTGAGAAGATAATGTTGATTATTTGTTTTTGCCCCTGGCTTATTATTCTGTCCATGTAGTGTTCTGGCAGGCCCAAGATTTATGGTTATGGTCACAAAGGAGGTGGTCTCTCCCCAAGAGGAAGCAGCTGTAACCACCGACGTCTGGTCAGCGGCCACTGGGAGGCAGCTCAGACACACACACACACACACACACACACACACACACATCTCATGGTGTCTCAGTTAAAGCTACAAACCCTCAGCTCACCACACTGATCCTCACTGATGAGGATCCATAAGAAGTTGAAGTCAGACAGAAGTGTAATAAAACTTCAAATCAACACGGCCAGTTACAGGATCCAGGTTAAATGTTGATTTGCTGTCAACAACAGTAAATATAGGGAGACTGTGGTACATGAAATAAAATAAAAACAATGTAAAGCACATACATTTCTTACTTTCTGATCTATATTGCACAATATCTATAAAATCACACCTCTAACATACACTCTAGTCAAAATCAAAGTCATCAGACTAAAAACTAAACTGTAGGGAAAAGATACACACCAAACCTGCACTCATGGTTAAAACAAAATTACTGATTCACACAGACGTTTATCTCAACGGTTCGTCATGCATGACCATAATAATGGAAATGAGTAGGAGGCTTAAAGCGATGGTTAAGATTATAGCTGCGAAACTGTGAATTTGTGCTGATATGGTTTGATATCTTATAACAGCAGGACTATAGTGTTTGTAAGGCAGCGAAATACAGTGACATCTGACAGCAAGATCTCCAGCCAAAGGTGGAGGGACTGTCACAGTAAAACAGTGACACATTTTCCCTCTCACCAGAGAGCCCTTAGCTTTGTGCAATTCTCGTTAAAATGATGACATGGTGCAAAACAGACACACACAAAAAATCGCTTTGTCAAACTTGCAAACTTGACAGTCTCTGAGCTTTATGCTGCTGTCATGTCACATGGCTGCTGAGTGTCAAAGAGCAACAGTTTGAGGGATTTACAGCATCTCTACAAATATTTCAGTGCATTGTCTATTTCACCTTATCAACAAAAACAACAGTACTTCAGCTGTATGACTGATATCACAGAGCTGTAATTTGACTTTTGTTAGAGACACGCAGTAAGCCTGTTGTAGTTCCAAGCTGGTAACTTAATTCATGAACACAACATAAGAGAGTAGCTATTGTAGTGTAGTTTTAAGGGCGTGCAGGGTGGGTTAAATACGCTGTGTGCTTGGCCTGGCTCTTGCTGTCAATCAGGAACAGTTGGTTATTTCTGTGGTGAGAAATCATATCGTCGAGAGAGCTGAAAATCTGAGAGAGACAGAGAAAGATGAAGGGAGAGAGGGGATCAAATCAAAAGCCTGAAATTCTCACTGAGCTTAGTCCTGGTCTCTCTGTCTTCTTCTCCATCTCCATCCTGTCTCTCTCTACAATACGCTCCCCTCTCTTAAAACTGCCTCATTTGAACTCACCTCTTCGTTCTTCTTGCCCTCTTTTCCGAGGGCATAGCCTTTTGTCTCCTCCAGGAAGCGGATGGGAATATTGTACACCTTCTGCTGGTAGAGCACAGCGAGGGTGTACGGCTGGCGGGAGTTCTGGGCCGAGCTGTGCCGGATGAGGAAGGCACCGTCCTACAACAAGGAAGATAAGAGAAGACACAGTGAAACAGACAGAAAAACAGAAATAAAAAGGGATGGAGAATGAAAAGAGAATAGTGTGAGGGATGGATTCAGAATTAAAGAGAAAAAAACAAACAAGCAATACATATCATGCAGAGTAAGTGGAGGAGATGGAAAAAGATCACAGTCGTGGAAGCCCTGAAGCAGCTTAACACAAGTTCACCTTTTATTTGAGAGTCTGCAAAAAAATGCACACAAACACGCAGCAACTTTCTTCACTGCGTGTGCAACACCCTTATGTTATGGCCTTGCTGTTAATTCACCATGAAGATGAAACATTTGATAATTTGGTCTTACCTTGTTGACCCTCTGTAAGAGGTCCTCAGCTGTCTTTCTGTTGCAGTCTCCAGCAAACCACTCTTTGTCCTGGGATATGACATAGAGTAAATATATCAGTAACTCAGTACATTTACTCAGCTACTCTACTTAAGTACAGTTTTGAGGTGCTTGTGCTTTACTTGAGTATTTCTGTTGTATGCTACTCTTCAAGTACTTCTACTTCACTATATATTAAAGGTAAATATTGAGTTTTTCACTCCACCACATTTATCTGACAGGTGTAGTTACTTTTCAAATGGAGATTGTACATTAAACATCGTAAGAAAACACAAAATCTACAAAAAGAAAGAAGTGTCTACTTGGGGCCCCTCATTACAAATTACAGCTGTCTATGAGTAATATCAGATGGTTACATTTAAATAATTATTTGAAGCTACAAGAGGTAAAATTATCCAATATCTATCTAAAAATTCACAAATTTGTGTATCAGAACTTTTTTTCTTTTCTTTTCTATCATCTCACAGACCCTCAGATTTATCTTGTGACTCTTTGCAGGGTCCTGACCCCTACATTGGGAACCACTGGATTAAACTACCAAATAAATAAAGTAGTCCAAACTAAAAAATGATAAAATGCTAATTTGATATTTTCAGAGGTTTTTCCTGAAAATAGTTATGAATGTCTGAATGCAGGACAGCTACTTGCAACAGAATATTTTATTGTATTAGTATGTACTTGTATTAGTATTAGTAGTGAAGGTTTTGAATACTTCCTCCACCATGGGTGCTTAATTAGTCATGTTAGAGTGTGATAGACCATACCTCATTCCCAGATTGTTTGGTTGTCCTCATAGCACCGAAGGAGGCTTAAAACAAACAGAAAACATTTTATTTGTCAAGTGCAGGGTCAGGAAATCTGTATTTGGCAACAGACAGATGGATTTAAAAAAGAAGTAAAGTATGATCAATTTAGTGCTTGGATTACATTAATTCAGGAATCTGAGCAGACCCCAGATGATCAGAGACATCCCTCAGGATTTTTAAAAAAAAAAAACCCTCTGAGGGTTAATGTGAGCTTACCCACAGGCTTAGGGTCTGCCATGGGATGATTTGGAGGGCTGGAATAAAGAGAACAAAGCTAATGTTATACACTGAATTTACCTCTGATGTGTGCATGCACTTGCAGATGGGGTCAACTGCAAAAAAACAAGCTTTCACTCGTTAAACAAAACTCTCCATCATCTCTGTACCATTCACCTCTTACCTGGGTTTAGCCTCCTTCAGGTTTGCTGGAAGAGGAGGCTTAACACTGGGAGTTGGTGGAGGGAGTTGGGAAAGAAATGTGGGACGTCTCACTTCAACTGGAGGAGCTGTAGAAGCAAGATCATCATCATCACCATCGAGATCAAAGTAATTTCTTTCCGATGTGGTTTGTACTGATACATAATGAGTTTTAATGAGTAAAGAAGAAGTGGTCTTTACCTGTTTTTGCCTCATTCAAAGAAGGCAAGAACGAATTCTGAAAGAGAGGAAATAAATGTCACTGCTGTGCCACATACTGACAAGCTGAGCTTCACTGGAAATGGAAATACACAGTAGGAATGAAAACTTTCTAATTCAGCATTTATCTTGAAAGTCTTACTTTAAATTAGGACAGAGCTTAGCATAAGGAAATGATAAGACTAAGCACTGAGATGAATAGACACACTCACAGACTTAGCTCTGGGAACAGGAGGCTTCATCCTGCAGATAGAGTGAATGTTCATTTTCATTGCATGTTTAGTATCAGGACTTTGCTGTATAATGCCACTCCTATTATCAACCACATTTGCATTTTTCTGCAAAGACAAAGTAGCATCATTGTCTGATGGGACAAGGAGTATGAAGCTGTGCAGACTGATTATATCACAGGTTATTTCAGGTTTGTGCATATCGCCATGTTCTTGTCGGGTAGCAGGATGAAAGCTGCTTCGACAGGGTGAGGTTCACTTACATGGGAGATGGTACAAGTGGTGTCTTGGGAGATGGAGGCATCCTCATCGGCCCACGTGGGGGAGGAGTGCAAGCTGAGGAGTGGAAAGTAAGGAAATCCTCATTTTTTCATGCTCTCCATCATGTAGAAATTAAATCTGGTTGTCTTTTCATTTGTGATCACTCCCTCTTCAGACACTGTTCATGCAGCGTATTGTCCCTCAACATCCCAGAGCAAGTTCTTGTGAAGCTTGACTCAACCTACCTGCTGTTGGTTCTAAATACAGGTCATCGTTATCCTCCTGAAACACAAAATGACAGACTCTCATGTCACAATAATGCATAGGAGCTTTTTTATTTAGCAATACACATGATGAAATGTGCTAAGAGTTGGGTCAGCTGTTGCATTCATTCTTGGCAGTGACTGGCTGGTAACATCCAATCATATTCATGCAGGTGTGCTCATACGCTCATGCCAAGGCTGTTTGCTGTATCTTCCTTTTGTATTCAGCTTTTGGCATTAATTAACTAACAGTGATTGATTTAATTTTCATGTATGCTTATTAGAGGTTGAATAGTTCCCTCTTATATCAGATGTTAAGCGGTTGAATAAGGCTGTGCTAAATCTTCTACACACAGTGCTAAAATTTGAATCCTACCCTCACCTAAGCAAACAGCAGATAACTGACTGTTTAACTAGGCCTTATATTTACATTCTATGGGCGTATTATGAAACAATGGGCCCCTGGGCACAGACATGTTATAGGTGCCCCCATTGCACCTCCTACATAGGAGCAAGACCCCCAGACAGACAGTATTGAGTTCAGACTGAAGATGAAGAGAGGCTGTTTAACACTCCTTTCCACAGATATTATACCCAATACCACAACACACTACAAAATATTACAGAAAACCTGATTTGCAAGATCTAATTTTCTTAAAGCTGCTGTTTTGATTTGAATTGCTTCACTAATTCTACTGTATTTTAATGAATCTGTAGCCTCAGTTTGATGTGCAGCTGCACTATGAAGGAAAAAAGGGAAACAAAGATCGGATTGGATTTGGTTGGCAGACACTGAATATTAAAAGACTGAAAAAAAAAACCTGACCCCTTGGGCCTTTGAGCCTGTGCCCGGACCCGTTCACTAATCCATGTGTGATTGGCCCAACTGGCTTGATAAGCAGATTCATCTGAATGCCACGGCCTGCACAGTTGTCCTGCCACCGTCCCTGCTTGTCTACTTCCACTGGTTTTACAAATAAGCACTAATTAGCAGCCTCTCTGGTGTTACACACTTTTCCATGCATGAATCATGTCCCTTGACCTGTCTTGCAAAGGAAAAAAAAAGAATGAAGCAAGTGATTTACACTCACCTGTTCTTCATTTGGATCCAGATACACATCTGAAATGCAGAGAGAAAATACTGGCTGTGATCTGTGTTGTGATCTCAGGTGGTGGGGAAAGGCCTCAAAAACTGTTTATAAGTGACTACAATATGAAAAGGAGTTAACAGTGCGGGCAGTCAAACACAGTTAACCAGAGAGTGAGACGTTGCTAAAGAGGTTGAGTTTCTGAGGTTCTCAAGTTGCAGCTCAGTGGCAGTACAGTAGGTGGCACTCTCTTCTTTGTCTCTGCTGCTTAATGTATGGTAACCACCCAGCTCTGGTTGCACTTATTAATTCCAAACAAACTGCTGTTGCCTTTCTTGGTGTGGGTTTATCGAGTGACTGTAACTCTGTAAATAGTACGTGACTAATATTAACAAATATTAAGACATTTATGTTCATGTCAGTCAACAGTCATTTACAGTGTGGTGAATTACTCCACGAAAGGCTTATTTGTGCACCTTCCTCAGTGGTGGCTGCAGGGACTGGAGCAGGTACAGAGCGGACCGGCGGAGGAGGCATCATCTTGTTTCTCCCAGGCTTCTCATTTCTGTCTATCTCAGGTGCTGGGAGGGAGAAGAATGTAGTTGTATCACAGTGAAGGAAAGGGTTGAAGAGATGAAGAGATGTGGGTTAAACAATAAATATTTGTGTAGTTGCAAATGAACACGGACGAATGACTCACGTTTCTTGGGTTCATAGCTGAAAACGTCACGTTGCAGAGGCTTCTGAAAGACAGAGGTGACTTAATTAAAACAGATGCAACATCTCAAAACAAGCTTGAAATGTCATGACAGATGCAGGGTCACACAGACAAGTTACCGAGGGTTTTGCCAGCCTGGGTGGAGGAACAGCCTGCCTCTGTGGAACAGCAGGACTGGACGTCCTCTCTGCAAAAAGTAGCATCAATTAAATCAATGTCAGGGTACAAGATAAGTTTTATATTGTCTTATGTATCTATGCTGAACAGGGCTTTTAACTGTTTATACCCTAGCCCTATGTGCTGTAGTGACTCAGTGCAGTGCTGTTACCCAGATAAACATTCTCCTCCACTTGTCTCTGTGGGACTTTCACAGCCGGACGCTCACAAGGAGGTGCTTCATACATGTCACCCTCCTCATCATCCTGCCGGAAGAAAATATAAATATAAAATTGCTTTAAAGGTGCATTACCACACAATTCTGAGACAATAGTATAGGTGTTTCGGTCAAGTGCAAGTATAACTAAAAGGACTGGAAGCCTTATGTCTGAATTTTATACTACATCATGCAAAGCAGTGTCCTTTAGTATTCTTTAGCATCTTTCTGTGTTCATTTTGCAACTCTTTGTAGTAATTTTCTGTCTCTTTGCAGTCTTTTGTGTCTCTCCACATTCATTTGGTGTCTTTTTGTAATTGTTTTGCATCTATTTGTAGTGGCTTGGTTGACTCTCCAACAAGAAATGATCACTAGGCCTCCTTACCCTTTGGGCCCGTGGACTTGTGGTCACAAGTATGCCAATTCAGCAATCCAGCATCCATGAGTAAATGTGGCAATAATATCATAAGACTGATATGAAGTGACTGATGTTTAAATTGCCACACATATCACCTTTATGTGGATGATATTTATATGGAGAAAACCTGTAAAAGTACAGGTTCAGAGACTCATTGCTTCTTTCTACTTACAAACTCATCCTGTGGCCACCCAAAGTTTGCATTGGTATCTGAAACAGATACCAGACACTGATGAAGACACAGAGACAGGAGGAATCAAAACATTATCTGTTCACTCTGAAACCTTACCTGTTCTTCTGGGTGGAGCTGGAGGTCCACTGTGTCTGAGGGAAAGAGGAGAGGTGAGTTGCTGCAGTGACATTTTATTTAATGTATACTGAAATGCATTCATAGGAAAATCAACTGAGGTTATATCAACAGTAGCTATACTTACAGGCTCTTCAGTTTTCCAAAGAAGCTCTGAGAAACACAGAAATGTCAGATTGAGAGAATTTACATAGACAAAATAGCTGCATGTCTGGCTAGTAATCATTTACCTTTAGTTATCGATCAACTTCATCATTAAGTCTGAGTTTTTTGGGTAGAGTGACACAATAACAATAGAGCTTTATTTGGTGCAGAAGGGGATTTACTATGGTTTTAAAAAAACAGCAAAAGTACCAGGTAAAATTTATTTTAATACCCTGTGTAGCATTTTAAACTCAATTTAAACACTTGATCATGTTTATTCTGCACCTTATCACAGTATAAAACAATGAACAACAATAAACAGTCTTTATATACAAGTCAAAACTGTTTCTGTAGGTTCTAAACACGTATGCCAGCAGTGCAAGGCTGGATGTAAACAGTGCTGCAATAAATACTGAATACTTAATGTAAAATGTTATTGTCCATACATACATTTGGTTATGTCTGGTGAAAATGTATACATGTCAATGGACAGTATGTACACCTCAGCACTGAAACACACTGAAAAATGTCATTATATCTGCTTATATTTTGTATTAATGCATCATTAATTATGATCAAATTATTTAACATATAGGAATCTGGAAAAGGCCATTCTGCATAGTGAGTGCTTTTGGTCTTGGTGCTGGTATGCTATTACTTTTGTACTTTTACTTAGGTAAAAAATTGAATGCATGACTTTTACATGCAACACATGATTTATACATTGTGTTATTACTACATTTACTTCAGCTAAAGATCTGAGAACTTCTTCCACCCCTGATTATTTGTTCACATACTTCAAATGAATGTAAATGGGCAGGTAGAGTTTCAGTATTCTCACTCGTATAATTATCTTATCACTACGACTTTTGATTACTGCTGCTGTTACTTTGAAATCAGTGTTGTTTTGAAGCAGAAACTCCTTAACAGTTAAATCACAGAAAAGTGCATCTACAGGGATGTGACTGTGGTTAGCATGGGGGAGGTGGAGATAAACATGCATGTCAAGCGAAATCAGGAAGTGGAGCAACAGAGTAGCGCTGTTTTCCCACAGTGCCAGGCAGAGATGGAGGAAGTGTTGATGTAAAGTAAATGATTATGGGCAGACAGAAAGGGAGACAGGGAGGGACTGCAGAGTTCCTATCTCTCACACACATTGGCACACAGAGTGTCAGAAAACAGGTGATTTTCTGTTGATAAATGAGGAGCAGCTGTGAGATAGTAAAAGAGAACTACGTTTCTGTTCTGCTGTTTATGACCTTTATCTCACACAGTAACTCCAAAAATATCTGCATTTTAAGGTTGGGTCAAGTTACAATGTCACTGTTCTGCTTTGTTTAAGTCAGAGTGCTGAACCTGTGTTACCTGTTGTAACTTCTCTCTGATGGAAAATTTAAAAAAAAAAAAAAAAAAAACACCTGTGAGGCCTCAGTGAAAGCTGTTGTCAGTCGCTAACAGCAGGAAAAAGGAAAAAGTCATGCAGCCATGAAGTGAAATCTGATGCAAACAAGGACAAGACACACTGATAGTATCTGTGTTATCACAGGCAATTATATTAGTCTAAAAATGAACCAGCTACTGCTCTGGAATTTTTACTTTCATACTTCAAATACCGTATGTGCTGAATATAAACAAACTTCACAAATGGAGTTTAAATGTGTGTTCCAGCTTGTGAACATACAGGGAACTTCTCCAAACCACAAAAACATTTATCTCCATGAACTCTTGGCAACAGTTGAAGGGAAACTGAACTCCTATCAGATCAGAAAAAGGGAGTCATTAGAGACTGTGCTGAGCTGTTTTCCTGAGATTTGTGTGTTAACAAAATTCATCTGAGAATACTTCTGTAGTTAGATATCACTCCTACGCAATGTCTTTGTATGGTGTAGGTTTAATGTTACCAAATAAAGAAGAGAATGGAAACTATATGAGCAAACAGAGTTAAAACTGTACAAAAACATCAGATGAATGATACTATGAGGCTTGACTACATAGAAGTGACACTATTTGGTCCACCTGAGACAAATAATGTACATATGTAGGTAGCTGATTTCAAAATTTATTTGAATTTGATAGCTACAAAATGTGAGAGTGCTCAATTTAAATCTCACACTAAATTTCAAAATGTACAAGATATAACTTGAACATTAAAAGCGACACCTGTATCAACTGTGTTTCAATCAAAATCTTGGTAAATTACATTGAAACATGTTTGGTTCAAATTTAATAAATTCAGCTTGATCAGCTATGAAATTGATTTTATGGAGGACTGTTGAACAAAGAGCCCACATAAAAGAAAGTTTAACAAACTAGCTTGACCATTACTGATGCCTGTGGGCGTGTTTACTTTCACATTATCGGCAAACACTAGTTGTCTGGGTCATTTTTACTGTTTTTGCCTTCAGACTCCCACGCAATCACAACTTAAACAGTGTAGCTGCCATCACATATCTCCCCCATTCAAAACTCCCAAAAGAACTATAGAGAACTATTATGGAAAATGAAGTGCTAAATTGCAACCAACACTAAAACTTGACAATGCCTGCTCACTTCCTTCTCACTCCACTCACATTTACCACACTGTAAACCAAAATATGACAAAAATTAACATGTACTTTACCATCGTCATGATTTGGGGTCGATTCTCGCAGCTCAAGTCATAAGGAATTGTCTTTGTTTCGATTCTTGGATGCAAATGTTTTTAAAGATTGACAGTGAACGATACAGAGAGAGTGTGAAGAGAAGCTCTAACTGATCTCATTTGCATTTCCTACCTGTGTTGGACAGACAGCCTCACCTGCACCTCCTGCCTATAAATAAGCTGCAGCCAATGCACAGCTCAAGCTGTGGCTCCAAATTTCCCTACTGCAAATGGTCATATAACCAGGTGAATTTGATATCATTTGCTGCAACTGGTAAATAACATCTCCTTTGTATTTCATCTTCCATCAATGTGTGAAATCAATTATTAACTTGTTTCATCATTACTCAGTTTCTTATTAAGAAGTGAGACTTCATTGATGGGTGAAAAAACACAAAAACTGCTTTGTAGATGAGATGTAAAACAACCTACAAAGAGCTATTTGTATTTTACACCTTTAAAAATAGAAAAAGTACACCTAGCCACAGCACCAACACATCTCTGAAACAGCTCAAAATTCAACACCATAACATTTGCGAAGACAGAATTTATCACAGGAGTGTTGTATCTGACTGAAACTGAGTGTAGATTTTAATACTAACCACATATGTTTCCTTTTTGGCAACAAGATAACTCATTATTTATCATTGGGTCATGTCCCACAGGATTTGGTCTTTACTGTAAGTGTACACTGGATCACTCGACCTGATGGGTCAAGTTCATCCCACAAGGGACACAGTTACAGTGCAGTCCGTGCAAATGCAACCAGACATTTTTAAGGAAGACATCATTTTAATTTAATTTGAATCCTGGTTATGGCTGTTGGTTGAATGGTTCTTTGAAGAGTTCGCAACAGTTTTATTAGGGGCTGTAATTTTCAGTTGTTTTTATCTGTGGTTTTTTGTTATTTGTCATTCATTTCTTGTCTTTTTGGTAATTTACATGGTTGATTAGGACGGGAGCACTGTGATGTCCATGTTTTTATGGGTAAATAAACTGAACCTTGACACTGAACTTTCAAATTAGTGAAATGTCTTACTGTTTTATTAATTTATAAGATTTTGTATTGTGCTGGCAAGAATCCATAAGATCACTACACATGAGAGTAAAAGCTTGAAAAACATTTTAAAAGGGCCGTGACCTAGAAAACAACCTCTCACACTCCTTATCTGTAAATGGGATTGAATGAGGTGGTGAAACTGACAGCAGAAAGGCTGAGCTCTGAAGAGGCCTGTGTTACTTTACTGTCTATTCCATATGAATCAAACTGGGAATTCATCAGAGACATTAGACATAGATTGAGAAAGAAAGCCTTTTTCTGATTTATGCATGCTGCAGTTAATTGTTCACAAATTTAGAAAAGTTCCACTGTGAGAGATATGAGTGAATGTTGAAACAAAAATGTTGTGATAAAAAACATTAACTCAACCAAGAAACGTTGGCATGTTTTCATTTCCAACACGATGACAGAATTTCCAGCTCAGAGTTACATCAGTCATGACCCAGGAATGTGTTTGATGACACTTTCATTCAGAGGCTGATAAACTGTAAAAAGTATCACTTTTACCTCAGTAATCCTTAAGCTGTCGTGGTGAAACTAATTCATCAGTGATTTACTGAGGACAATAAAAATGCCACAACAAGGTCAAAAAGCATGACGCATAAACAGATTTATTCCAAATATTATTTATTGACAAAAGAGTATGTTGTAAAATGTGGTTATAATGACAGTGACAATAAATTATCAAGCTACAGTACACATACATAACATATTAAAGATTCTACAAAGCAATTTAAAATACACATAAATATTAACTTAGCCCAAAACATCTAAAATCCAATGTCTTTGAGAGTCTATCACACATCAAAGTGAGTTTGTTAAGCTTTGCAGTCAATAAGCATTTTAATGTAGAACAGAAAAACCAGTCCCCAGTCATTTTCAATATAAAATCAATAATCAGACATGTTAAAATGTTATATACATACTGGGCTCAACCCAGGTGTCTGGTGGAGAAGTGCTGTGGTACAAAAAAAATTGAGAACAGGTGAGATTTAGCCCGCCCTCTATAACAAAGCTTAAGGAACAAGACATGAGTTTGTTAAACAGAGTTCAGAGTTTCAGAGGTTCAGAGCTACTCCCATCTCCAAGACAGCAGCGAGCAAGAGCAGAGAAAGCTGCAAAAACGAGCTGAATCTGAACCAGCAGATACGTTTTGTGGTTTGAGTGAGGCGTTCTGGAGCACCTCAAGCCCCAAAGTAGCAAACGCATGAACATTTTGCATTAAAACTAATTGAGCCAACATCACCTTATATCTAGAAGACGAGCCTGTAACATAATCTTTGCATGAAACCTTCTAAAAAATGCCCCTTTGGAGTAGCAAAAACATTCCTATGACTTACTGGACTGTGCAAAGTAAATGCCTGTGTTGAGTATTCTTCTGGATTAAAAGTGCTACTGACCTGAACTCTACCACTGTGACGTCTTTGTAGCATAAAACCGGCCACAGATAGAGGAAGACTACACTGATATTTCCTGTTTTTTCCAGTTTGTTGGAGGCAATACAGAGAAAACACATGAAAACTTTGTATGCATTAAAAGATTTTTTAAAAAATATTATTGTGATAAAGATGGCCCAGAAGGAGGAAAAATAGAGTCTGGTCTGTGTTTCTGTCCACATATACTATCCCATTTGACAAAGTGAGGAACAGAGAACTGAAGAACATGGAGCTACATCGAGCATTAAAACTCATGACTAAGGTCCTTCTTGTGCATCTCTGTAGTGGAGTGTTCCTGCTGGTTTAAGACCTCCGTCAGTTTAAACAAGAGTCCTGTGGACCTCTCTGTCTATCTTCTCAATGATAAACCATCTGCCTTTGCTGGTTTTCCCATTGTATTTATGGGTTAGGGTTATCCAACAACACCTTCTTCGCAGTCTCTCTTACTTTAGAGTACTGGGTTTGCCTTAATTTTGCCATTGATCCAGCTGATGTAATTGGTGACTCGGGTGTAGACCCCAGGCTTATCCCTCTGCCCGCACCCGTCGCCCCAGCTGATCACACCCATCAGAGTCATCCTGTCATTGTTCCGACAGACGAGCGGGCCGCCAGAGTCGCCCTGCAGGTGAAGTTCAAGAGGAGAAATGGAGAGAAGGAGGGACGAAAATTAGATTGAGTAATATTATCAGCACTGATTTAATGAGGAGGTTAAGTGGAAAAATCAGGCGTTCCCACCTTGCAGGCGTCGTCAAGGCCTCGGGTGTCACCTGCACAGAGCATGTTGGGGGGTAATTGGGCGTCCAGACAGCACTTCTGGGACGCAGCGCTCATTGGGCCACAGGCGGACATAACCTCTCTTAACACGCTCTGAGTACTCTGCAGAAACTGTAGAGAAATGGTTTAAATGAATACTTCAGCATCTCATGTCCAAAAAACAAATCCTTCCTTATACTGCCCTCTGCTGATCAGTCAACTAAATCTCACCAACTTGCTTGTTAGCTACATTTGCAACACAGCAGCAGCCATGCAAAATTTGAGAATGTCGCTGGGATGTTTGCTCACATTCTTTGTCTCTTCCATAAACCTGAGATCTCACACTCAGTCCAGCTGGGCAGCACCAGACCAGGTTCGGGCAGACACGCCGGAAGAACCTCCGGAGAGTTTACAGCACAGATACCAACATCCGTCTTCAGCTTCAAGAGAGCTGCAAGTGGAAAGTGACCACAGGAAAGTCAGGGTAATGCACTGGGAAAACGTGGGGATGACAACCATGGGTAAAAGTTTCAACAAGCATTTGGTGCCCACTTAAGGTTCCATATCATCACTGCTGGGGGAAAACATGGCAACTAAAATGTTTCATTCAATTTTCACAATTCACTTTATAGTTTGCCACATTATATTATATGCAAAAACAGAAAAAAGAATGAAAGATTGTGATTATTGTGTCTTGAAATGTTCACTCACCGATGTCATTATCAAACGTTTCATTGTCAAATTTCTCATGGATCCAATACTTCTCAACCTTGAAAATCTGCTCGCTGCTGGAATTCTGTTTCCGAAACGTTCTTCCCAAAATCACTTCCAATCTATCAGCTTTATCTCTGAAGAAGACAGGGAATGTGTTAGAGTGTTGCATGATGAACATCTTAAATTATGTGTGCTTAAGGGGAAGGATGTGAGTCTCTCCTACTTTTCCTCAAAGCAGTGTGGCAGCAGACAGGACCCAGCAGGAGTCGATGAGGACCCCTCCACATCGGTGGAAATGCTGTCTGCGACGGGGCTGGTAAACGTTAATGGCCGCCTGCCAGGGCTGGTCCGTGATGTCGCTCTGTCTGCCTCCAAATATGCGGAACGCTGGGCGATTCAGCGAGTTATCTAAACGCTGGGCCGCATGTTGCTACAGAGAGGACAAGTTGCACAATGATTGTTAACAATAACACACATCATAGGAAACAGACTCTGGGTGATTTTCATTGGATGTGAGGATGCCCTACCTCTGTTGTTGTTGTTAGTGGTCGGGGGCACGAGGGCCAAGAGTGGTGATGATACGTCTCTCTAAAAAAGAGGTGACAGTCTGTTAGCACACTTGTAGTTCCTCCTCTTCTAAAAGGTAGCTGATGACTTTTATACACTGCTGCAAAATTAAACCATGGACATAAGGGAACTCACGGCATTTAGGTATGTCACACAGCTCCCAGGTCAGCTGCATGTTCTTGTAGGTGTGACACCATGGACCGCATCACCATCTGGATTCCTGGGAAGAAGAAATGCAATTAAAACCTGAGTTATTTTGATCTCTCTAAATGCAAAAGGGAACCTCTCGTGTGTGTCAGTTTTTATCACACTGTGTGTGCTGGAATCTCTACCTGCAGAAGCTGTGGCTGCCCAGCCCCAGCTCTAATGCATCAGACCTCCAGGCATTGTTGAGTTTACGCTTGACAGCAGGAGAGTCCCACGAGAGACAGCGAGAGCCGCTCTTAGTGACAGATTTTGTGCCTCTGTAGTTCTGACCAGAGCCCTGAACACACTCTTGGTACTTGTCTGCTCCAAAACACACAGAGAAAGTGTATCAGTATTAAACCAGTTAAAGTGTTTAATTGTTAACATTTCAGCTTAATGAATATTTGCTGTACTTCTGGACATTTGGACAAAGAGCAGAACTCCCAAATGATCTGAGTGCCTTTATAGGTGTAACCAGGGCGTGCTGTCATTGTCTGGGTTCCTGAGGGGGAAAAAAAGGAAGGCAGGGACAATGAGTAAATATTTCATGGGTCACATAAATGATGAACAAAACACGTTCCAAAAACAATTTTTACACCTTTTGTCCCTGACAAGTCACCAAGTCACCTGTCACTCCAGATCTTAAAACTATTTTGTCTGTGAGTCCTGCTTTTGGAAAACTACTGTTTAATGCTGTAGGGTCAGAACCCTTGATTTAACTGCAAGGACACAATGAATTGGCAGTTTATTCCTACAGATGCTCCAGGCCTAAACAGATTACACTGGTCACACACCTGCAGAAGTTGTGATTGCCCAGTCCAAGACTGTTG
>NW_026117795.1:0-13497 GCF_001640805.2 Lates calcarifer
AATTAAAACTTTCTGCTAATAGTTCCCTCTGGACCATTGTATACCAATTCTCTGTGGTATCTTCATCCACAGCACCAGGTAACCAGGGCAACAACATTATCTTATTGACAAGTCTGGCCAAAATGCTGCCGTACATTTAATTAAAATACAGGTAGAGGTATTATTGTGATAAGCAACATAATGTGATAGAGACTGTTGGGCTAATTGTCTAGCAGTGTTCCCAGAAAGTGTTAATTGAAGCTGAATTTACAACAAAAATTGTAAATTCATTTATGGATCATTACTAAAAATCACATATATTGCAATATAAAAATTAAGCAGGCAACTATTTCAGCAGCAATTATTTTTTGCATGTAAAACAGTCGGATCTAAGTGATCTGAATTTAAAAAATATTTTCACAAAGAAATTGTAAATAGATACAACACACAGGGTGATTATATGATTAACTGCTGCATGAGTAAATCAGACTTTGAATTCATGGAGACTGTGAGCAAAACTGGCTTGGGTACACAAATTTGAACCACATTATATTTATGTCATGTAGGTCTAGAGGACTGTCTGAAACCTGTCCCATGTAAACGACCCCCTCCTGTCTCTGCAGCTGGAGTAATGACTGGAGCAACAGTGTTCTGTCTGACACTGAGTCTGTCTCGGTGATGTCACTGGTGGAGAAGAGCCAGAGTGCTTCACAGGGCAGCCGGGGTCGTCTGAATGCTACTGGGTGGCACCAGAGACTTAAGTGCTTGCTCAAAGATGTGCCGAGACACACTCACCTCTGACAGCGACATGCCTTAAAATACAAGGTAATTAAATGATTAATTTTAAACTTTGCATCACAAACAAAGGACTAAGAACATGTAAACTAACAATAACATGACAAAGACTTTCAGAAGACACACATACAGCAGTTAAAATTAATATAACCTAAAATATGCATTTCTTAAATCACCCCATAACAACAGTTAATATGTAAGCTTAATATTTAATTATTTAAAGTGCCACAGTTTTCTGATTTACAGTTTATTTTTCACCAGCTACTGGGGTCTAAACATTATTATGAATGAGGGAATGAACAAATGAGCAAATAATCAGATAAAGTGTTTATAAACAATCTGTTCAGAAAATTAAAATGAAATGAATATACCCTTCTGGAGGTATATCCAGCAGAGCCTGCCCTCCAGAAATTCCCCCAATTCAGATAAATCTCAGTTCCTCAAAACTCAGTATCTCAATTGTCAAACAGGATCCTCCGCACATCTATAATAGACCCAGAAGGGCAGAATATCATTCCTAATGTCACAATCAACAATACTAACTTAACTCTTGCTAATAGACATGGAACAAAAACCAACAATTCCTTCATCTGTCATTAATTTTTCACTATATTCATTGTCTTGTCTGATTTTTCAGATGCCACAATAGTGGGACAAATCAAATAAACCAGTAGCTCTTGCACTACCACTCTCACCACTTTTTTTTTCTCAAAATAAATTACATCAATAAAAACTAATTGGAGTTGGGAGTTAGCAAACCTTCAGTCGAAGCTGTATTGGAGGTGTGTGTTAGAGCTACGTTGACTTGTAAAAAACATTTAAAATTTTTGAAGGTATGGCCAAATGCGAAGTTCAACTTAAGCTTCAACTTCTACCAATATCTTTTCAAAGGAAATATCTTTTTAAAATATATAATAAGCCTTCTTGTAATCACATTTATATAGGTAGTAGTCCATTCTGATAAATATTTCCTGCCTGACAGAATGAACTACCTGCTTTTAACTACATCAGCTTTGGACCACAGAAAGGGAATGCTGCAGTCTTTAGCATAAATGCGATAGCGTCATGAATCTGACACTAAACATAAAATCAATAAACCTCAGTCTCTTGCTTACATGCCCTTTGAACAAGTATTTTTTTGTGTGTGGAAGATGAAGGCTTAGTCATTTGGTCAGTGACGCCCCTCATTGCCACCATGGATGCTCTCCCTAGTGCTGTGTCTCAAATAGGATACTTCAGTTAGTACACTGACATGCAATACACAGTGTGCACAGTATACTCACTGGCGTAATGCTTGAATTTTGACAGGGTAGTGTTGCCTCAAATCAAACACAGCCACTGTGCACTTACTGGAAATGACAAATGCAACATGTGACTGAGATTGTCACAAAATGATGCTGACTTGTGGACTGGGATCTATGAAAACACTAAAGTGTCCAACAAGACAAATACATAACTAGTAAATACTGTATATCTAGTATAAGGTCACCGTAGTCTGAAACCATACATGAGCACTTCTGTGCCTTATGGGTTTGCCCACCTCTTCAACACTTCTAGATGAAGTATAGGTTGATAGGTTGGATTGCTCCACCCCCACTGTCTCCAACCTTGCACCTATTAGGCAATGTCTCGCAACTAAAAATCACCATCACAGTAAAAAGGATCAGGGTTACTGTGCTTATAGATAAATGTAAATAAAACATTGTTCCACTGGAAAATATGCTCATGATTATATCTCATTGGAAACAATTAGATATATAATAACAGATCTGAACAGTTTATGGCTTCCTTTTATTTTCCCTGTTAACCAGAACTATGAAACTGAACACATCCAGTCATCAGTTTAAATAACAATGAAGAGTGACTTGGGTGACACAGTGGTTCAGTGGATAGCACTGTCACCTCACTAAAAAACGGCTTTGTGGAGTTTCCATGTTCCCCCCTGTACCTGTGTGGGGGTTCCTCTGGGCACAAAGACATCCAGGTTATATTACTGGCAACCTGTCCAGGTTGTACACTGTCTCTTGCCCGCTGTCAGCTGAGATTGGCTCCAGCCCCCCCGTGATCATCAAATGATAAGTGGTACAGGTAATGAATGGATGAACACTAACTCTGGCCAACACCAATAATTATCGCTCTTCTTGTGTTGCTCCCCCTAATGACTTTTTCAAACATTTTTGTTCTTATTTTTTTTTTTTAAATAATCCTTATATTGTCCCCATTTCAAAATGTATTCATTTCTGTGTGACTTTAGTTAATAAAGTAGTTCCTTATTTGGTATTTACATAATAGCCCATTTTATTATTTATTTATTCATTCATTCACTAAATTAATTTCATTTTCCTTTTAATTTATATTTTACACAAAAGTGCCCCTACACAAAATTGCCTATGGCTGCTTTCTTTAGTTGTATTCATATTTTGATAATGGACAGCAATCATGAATGCACTCTCCACCTCACTAAATCTTGTTTTGTAGTGTTTTTCAATGCACGGTTTTCTTCTTCAGAAACCTTTAGAGACATCTGTGTCCAGCTCTGTGCTCTCAATCCACTCTTCTACATCCAGCCTGATTTTTAACATCTCTTTTGTCTTTCTCAGGTCACTGTCTTTAGCCCACTGGTATATCTCTCCAGTTTTACCAAAATAGTCATTATCTGATAGTACTCGCAGGGGAACACAGCTATGTTGTTTAGGAGAGAAAAAAGAGACCCAACTCTGTTGCCATCTAATGTATAGGCAGTCTCAGAGCATTTATGTAGTTGATTAATCTAATAACATCTATAATGCGCTCCAAGACTGCTTCTGTGCATTTGTTGTCTGTGAGGGAAAAGCTTTGAAGAAAAGCCTCAACACAACCTTTATGCATGTTGCTGTTCTCATGCACTTTCAGTGTCTGGTAACAATGCTTCCAGTCTACTGTTCGCTAGTCTAGACAGCAGCGTTGTGTTGATCCTATCTTCATGACTGAAGGGAAATTTTTGAAAACTATCAATTTCAGTGGAGTGTGGCTGGACTCTCTTCTTCTCCAGAGTGGAGAGGCAGGGGCAGGAGAGTTGTGAGTACCGCTGTGTTGGAGTTGGGAACGAGAGGGTTGCGTATTTGCTACTTAAAGTTAATGAGGGGAAAGCCCGGGCTGTTGTGTGTGCTTATACACCAAACAACAGCTCGGAGTACCCAGTCTGCTTGGAGTCTCTGGATGGTGTCCTGGAAAGGGTTCCACCTGGGGACTATAGTTCTGCTGGGGACTTCAATGCTGACGTGGGTAATAATAGAGAGACCTGGAGGGGCGTGACTGGGCCTCCATGATCTAAACCTGAGCGGCCTTGTTACTGGATTTCCATGCTAATCATGGATTGGCCATAACATGTTTGACCATAAGGTGGTTCCCAAGTGTACTTGGTACCAGAACACTGTAGACCTTAAACACAGGACATTGTGTTGTGGAAGTTAGAAGTACACAGCTAGGCAGTGGATACATAGAGAGCCACCTAGAACCTAGTTAGTCAGTCTCTCTGGTACTAGTGCTCCAACACTGAGTGGTGGTAGGCAATGAAGAAGTAACTATGAGGATGTTAAGCAGCACCATAAAGTTGTTCATATGACTGACCATGAAAATTGCCCTGTCCTCTAGCTTCCATCATTCTCCTGCCATTTTATGGAGCTGTGGTGCACCAACAAGTCAAGCTGGTAGTGAGAGAGCAGATGATGTCTATGAGAGATGAATGTTGATGTAATTCCTCATTTGGGAGCAAAACATGCAGAGTAGACTGAGGCCAAAAGTCCAGAACTGCACAAAGACAGAAAAAAGCTCAAAATAAGTTGATGATGTAGTGCTTTATGCACAGCAATTAAGAAATGTACTCCAGACACTTGTTTATATACAAAGACAGGGAAACACTGTTCAATGGAATTCAGATGGCATATGAGAATATAGGTGGTGGAGATCCTGTAATGAACATCAATACCTTTATAGCTTGTAAATTTCAGCAGACTCACTCCAGAAAACCTTTTTCTCTTTGGACTCACATATGACAAGTCATTTGGACATGCCCCAGTATAAATGCCACAAATTAATTGTCAACAACAATAAATATTTATCATTGCATTAATTCAGATAATTACATACAGACGGGAAAAGAATAGATGCATTTCTACTCAAAAGTAGCAAGAGTGTTGACTCCAAATAGAAGCTATAGGCCCACCTGTGTCAGTGTGCGACACTGTGCGCAGTTTGAGGGTCTGGTAACATGACACAAAAACAGCAGTGTTTCCCCTCCCATTGTCTTGTTTATTTCAAATGACCTTATACTACTTGAAACATTATTGCATGACCTCTGTAGATGTGTGTTTGTTAATATCTGGATGTAAGAGTATGCTTTTTCTGCCATGGAAGTTAAAATGTGTTTAAGGTAGGTTCATACAGTCATTAATACATTTAATAATACATTCTTACCTTTACTTGTAGTAGTTTTCAGTTGGAGTGTGGCAGTGGTGTGTGTGTGTGTGTGTGTGTGTGGGGATCACCAGAGATTCCAAAATCTCTGGTGATGAAGTCACTGAAGCGATGCATGTGTATTGGCCATGTGATAGACTGGCAGCTGTTTTACGTTGTGTCTTGCCTCTCTCCCAGTGTATGCTTCAAAAGGATAAGCACGTTGGAGAATAGGTGAATGACTTATTGTCCATAGCAGCTCTGACAATTGTGTATACTTTTTGTGATGTGGTACATAAACATTGCACATGAACATGTTTTAAGCAAAATGTTTGAGAAGTGCTTCTGTTGTAATTGTGTTTCTGTTGTAGGTTTGTATCTGCAATGACATCCTCAACTCCACTGTCTCCAGAGTCCAGGACTACTCCTGCAACTCCAGGGTCTCCTCCATCAGAGATGTCAGCCCCCTCTCCAGGCCATCTCTGTCCCGTCAGTGGCTTTAAGCCCCTCTGGTGAGGAGGAGTGCCCTCTGCTGTTGTCGAACACCGTCAGCTACATAAATCCTCCATCCGAGATGAACAGAAGAGGAGCTCTGCCCACTACAACCACGGTCATGTGCACATAGCTTACCACCCAGCCCACTGTTTACTATGGAGAATGTTAACTACCAAGTCATAGGTGACCATGACACCACAGCTGCCAGCCAGGAGATCTCAGCATCACCTGGAAAGATAATTCATACAAACAACAACATCAGTAACTGCAGCACCAAAAGAGCAGTAATCACCAATGATCATGTGCCTCATAATGTGGTATCCAGTGGTGACAGCATGCTAGTGAGTGAAACAGAGGAGCCTAAGGGGGAACACACAGCTTTCCTTCTCACAGATAGCACTACAGCCCTGTTGCTCAGGGCTATGGACAGCAGCAGGACTAACCCAGCATCATCAGATGATGACATGCAAGTCAAATCATCCAGTTCCACCACCTAACAAGATCCAGTTGCTGTGTAAGGTAAAAAAGAAATTGCTGAGAATCCTTTATGGTGAGAAAAAGATGAAATAATCACTATTAAACCTTTATTTTCTATAAATTATTTGCCGTGTAAAGACTTTTAAAGATAAATAAAAAATGAAACTTTTATTTTAGTGATGTAGTGAATAAAGAGTTTTATATTAAAAAAAATACAAATGTGTTCATGTCTTGTAGGTAAAGTGCCATACACTAGTATGAAGCAACGGTTCACAGTATATTTCAGTGCAGAAAAATATCAATGGTGCCTTTCTGTTTGGTATGCTTAAGAGAACTGCAACATTGCATACTGGGCCGTATATTCATCATCTTAATCTTCCAGTTAACGATCAAATAATAACATGCTGGCTGCCTTTAACGTCCTGAGTTGTAACTGCCACTGACATGGCAGTTTGGAATTAAATCTTATGTGTTCAAGGTGCATGCTATGTCCTTAAATGCTGTGATGGAACACTGGAGCAGTTGATGTGGTTTCCTCTGTAGCCATTTGACCTGACGGGTCATTTATCTGATGACCTGTGGTACTGATTCTGGCTTCAAAAACACCTGGACCTGGACTGATCTTTATGAATAAATGATGAATCAACTCATTACCTGCAGTTGATGAGAGATGTTAGAGATCATAATGTTTTTTTCATCTCTGGACTGCTATGCTATAGATAACCATCTAATCTGGTATCCTACTGGTGAAAGGAAATATTATGACTGTTAGGAAAAGGTGCAGTCCAGTAAAGTCTGGCTCTTTAGTGTTACTATTAATGTCACTTATGGGCTTAATGTAATCCCATAGATGAAAAAAATTGTTGAGATTTGATCTGCATTTTCACGTTTACAGTTTCAGTGTTAAAGGGGTACTGTGATGTAAGGGTCAAGCTCAGCGCTACATCCTACATTTTCTCATTGTGCTTGAGATCCTTTTGAAACTTTCATTTCTTTCTATGCTGGCAGGTATCCACATCATCACTGAGTACAAACTGACTCAGTTAAGGTGGTGCTACCAAAGACATGACTACTAGAAAGAAGACCAGCAAATATATTACTGATTGCATCTTTAAATTTAAGAATATCTACAAAGTGTGTGCTGAATGAAAGACTGAATATATGGTTCATTTTGTCCTGTGTAAAGACATCCATATGTTCCTGAGTAATGCATTTTGTGGATTAAAGAAATTCCGAAATATATACATGATGGTAAACTGCTTTGTTCAGTCATATATCTGTGGTATGATAGGCATTTTTTTTTTCTAAATTTGACTTGTTACAGTTTCCAAAGACAGCGTGTATGCACTTATTTTTTCAACTATTACTGCTTGTGTTCACATGTCCAGTCTCATTGTATGTGTGATTTAAAACAAAAACAAAAAAGTTTTGACAATGTCTGCTAACATAAACATAATTTATGAAACTCTGCCAAAGACTGTCACCTTAGACTCTAGAATAAACAGACTTATGAAAAATAAATTAAAATAACCATTATTGCGCTCTGTAATCAGCTCTAGTTTCTTAAAATGTGTATGTAGAATCAGCAGCTGGCTTAGCCTATGAGTAAGTATGATGATGTGCTGCCCAGTGTTTTCATGGTAGCCATACTTCTGTATTTTATTTTACACTGAGATTATTTCTTATTTATTTGGTAATTCTTGCTAATTACAAGCATTAATTACTATGACAGTATATGGCATTTCTATTTTAACAAACATGATTTAAAAAATCTAAAATATATATAGCCATCTATTGCACATGGTTATTAGTGCTAAATAGAAAATAACTACTTTTAAGTGTCATATTTTTGTCACTTGTATGCATAACATAACTCACAATGTCTTGCCTTTAGGTCTAGGAGTGTCTTCAAATCATGTAAATACACCATGAAAACCTTCAGCGCTGTTGTTTCCTATTAAATATTAAATCAGTTCTGTGTTTTGTGCCTCACAGTGTCAAAATATTTCTGGTTAAAAAAAAAAAACACTTTGCCCCTCTGCCTTATCACTGAAGAATACATTCAAAATCAATCTTGTGCAGCTGTAATGATAAAGACAGTTTATTAAGTTTCACATTGATCTCACATAGTTAGGGTTTTAGCCCATTGTTATTATAGTGGCAATATCAGAAACTATAATGATGTATATGTACGTAACACATTGTGATAGGAAGTCACTGTATTTTACAGTTAAAACATCTATTTCTACTAATACAAATTAATACTCTTGAATTACGCAAGTAATGTCCAATGTGATCTAAAAGGGCTGCTAGATATGATGGTGTTTTGTTTTTATTCTGGATGGAGATATGCAGAAATATTGTAATCTTTCCAAATACAGATTATGTTATGTCTGACAGCCCCATATGTAAATATTGTTTCATTTTGATTATTGTTTTTGTTCTGTTCATTCATGTGCATAAATAAAGTAATTTGTGAGCACAAATTAGTAATTTGTTAGTAATAACATAAAAAAACCCCTGCTTTTATGGCCTTTAGGTCATCTTATCTGATGATTTGCTGATACATCATTAATTAATTGCAAGTCACTGAAAGCAGCAAAGTAATTTGGAATTGTGGAATTATTTGCATTAATGTATAAGTTTGTCTTAAAATTTGGTCAGATCTTCATTTCAGTTACAGTGATGAACAGACACAATTTATTTGAACTCAAATCATTCTATTGTCCTTGTTGATGTTGAATATGTCATTCAAACATTCACAGAGTAGGTTGGAAAAAGTATGTGAACTGCCTGACTAATGAAACAAAGCAAACCTGGAGTCCAGTCAATGGAACCAGGCTGGAGGTTTGGGTTAGAGCTTTGTCTTGAGAAAACACTGAAATATTTTAGTGTGCTATTAACAAGAAGAATCTGCTGATTGAATGAGTCATATCTCACAAAGAAAATATCTCAGTATCAAAAATTTGTATCAAGAATTGCTGATTTGCATAAATCTGGAGGTCAAAAGTAATCTCTGAGAGTTTAGACATTTGTGGTGCACAGAGAGAAACTGCTGCTCTCCAAAAAGAACATAAATGTGCCTGATTTGCCAAAGAGCTGCTTTACACTGCACAATGCTACTGCGAAAATGTGAATAATGAAACTAAGGTTGAATCATTTGGGAAGAAGACATAGCAGTACGTATGGTGTAAATAGAGCTCTGCATAGCAACATGAAATCATCATTCTAACAGTGAAATACAGTGGGGGAGCATCATGATTTTACTTTGCTGCCTCTGGTCCTGGACAGCTCACCATCGCCAAGGAGAAAGTTAATGAAGGTATCATATAGATAATGTCAGGGTGGCTTTCCACCAGTTGAAGCTCAGCATAAGGTGGGTGATGCAACTGGGTAATGACCCTAAACTCAAAGTTAATCTGCTACAGAATGACTTCAAACAAAGAAAATCCTCCTCTCAGACTGACCTGGACAGAGCCTTTGCCTTAACCCAATAGATACTGTAAAATGAGATACTGTAAAATGATTTAAAGATAACAGAAGACAAAGCAGTTCTGTAAAATTCTTCCTTAACGCTGTACTCTGTCTGAACCAAATTTACCAGAACCACTTGTCTGTCAAAAGTGATTTGACCAGTTACTGAATCCAAGGGTTCACTTACTTTCTTTACCAGCACTGGGAATGCATGCTCAGTAAAGACACTAAGGATTATAAATGTGTGTTATTACAGTGCATTAGGAAAGTATTCAGAATTAAGTTGCAGCCTTATAAAACAAACAAACAAACAACCCACCCCCCCCAACATCTTTTCCTCCCATTAATCTACAAGCAATACCCCATAACGACAAAAAGCCAAAACAGAATTTTAGAAATGTCTGCAAATTTATTAAATTGAAACTGAAATATCACATTGACATAAATATTTAGGCCCAATAGTCATGAACCTCTTCCATTGGTAGCAGTATTCACTAGTCCTCATGGGAAAACAGCACATATTTGAGCATTCAGTATCAAAGTGAAATACCAAATTCACACTACGCAAACAGGTCCCTAACAATACCCCTCAACGCAAGTAGTGTCTCATTAGCGTACTGCTGCTAATCTAAAGCTAACCAACTGTACACACTGATACACACTACAGAGAGTTTTGTGTGTATCAGTGTGAGGATACTGGGGCCGAATGGCCAGTCTGCTCATGAGGTGCACACTTTCAATCTACTAAAACCTCTCCCAGTCCCACATAGAGCTGATATTCTAATCAAAGGCTAAAACAAATCAGCAGCATTAGCTAACAAAAAGGTTTGATTTGATCAAGTATTACCAAAAAGATGATTTGTTCTTACATCAGTGGAAATGAATTAACACCAATCCTATTCATCTACTAACAGGTCACATCATAAAGTGAGTACCATTGGTTGCTGACACTAAAGAAAGGTATTACACAAGTAGATGATCAACATATGTTAATCCATTTTATTTTGAAGGTACCAGAAGTGCCATCTTGCTACACTTCCACTTCTGGCCAAAATCCAGGACCGCCCAGTCTCTTTCTAACCACTCTCACTGTGCAGTGTAACCGAGGAGTCTCCACCATCAGATCACCGCTATTACAATGAAGGCTGATTTGAATTTGCTTTTTTTCATCTTCATTACTGTCAAGGTCACTCTCCTCTAGAATATTTTCAACTGATTGCCATTGTGACTGGAACATCCACAGTGTGTCATGTTTTGGAGCTGAGGTCATGCCTGTTTTCCATTCCAGCACACAGGAGGTGTAAGTAATCACATTTTTTCAACTCTGATTTCAGCCTGTGACTCTCTGAATTAAGACTGAAATAACCCAAGGCACTTTCTTCCTGTTTCAGATGGCTTGTTGGGTCAAAACTTTCTTCTATTCCTCAGAATGCCTTTGCCAACTTGAACAACATTTCTCACATGTAAGATTCTCTTTTTTTTACCCAACACTAACCCCTTTTTTCCAAACCAGTGTAATTAGCAAGAAAAGAAAATGTCGCAAGAAAAATAAACAATATCAACATTAGTAAAAGCAGCACTAAAAAGTACTCCACCAAGGCTGTCTGTCTGTCTCTATCCAACACAGTGGAACTCTTCATAGGAGAAAGAAGAAAATTACAATTACTGTACAAAGCCAAAAAGCCTCCTATATGCTTTCTTAATTACCATGCTACCTTTTGCTTCATAAAAAAACCAAACAAAACAAAAAAACCTAAAAAAAACAAAAAAAAAAACAAACAAACAATGCAAGACCATTTTGTATTTTTATCGTTAACCTAAGATACTTTGTTCACTGAGCTTTGATCTTACATGTGTTCCAAGTTGGGTTCAGCTGCACAGATTGTTGCAAATTGCTATTTTAACTTGATGTATCTCACCCTGTAAACTGTGCCTCATAAGATTTGGTCATTATCATAATGCATGTCTCCAATACAAAAACACTCATAGCCCTTGTGAACCCCAAAGTCATTCAGATTAAGGTATTACCCTTCTTAATTAAAAACTATAGAGGAAGGCAGATAGGTATGGCAGACCTGGTGTGAATTTTGTTCATACATTAGAGAAAATTATAATATAATTATAACATTCTCTTGTTCTTACATGAGGCTCAATGAGTGTAAACCACTGCAAATCTAGAAATAGCATTAGTCTCTAGATTCTATTTTTTATTGTATTTTGTTTGTTTGTGTGTGTTTTTCAGATACATCTCTGATGATGATACTTTAAGATATCTTGAGAAGCATTCTTTCCACAACCTGTCCAGGGTCACCCACATGTATGTAACCTTTTAGCAGTGCAACCTCATTGTGATTAAAATGAAACCTGCTGCATATGCCACCATAAACACACAGTGTAGTCTTTAAAGAAGTCTCATATCATGCTGCCTCTGTCATACAGTGATACTACCACAATACTGACGACAATGCCATATCACATTAAGCTATTGAACATTTCACAGTAAATAAACTGTTCAGAACATTATGTGTAATGGCCAGACTAGCGTGAATTAATCTGTTGTGAACATTTTTAGACAAGATGCATGATGAAACAAAATTACTTATGATAAGTCAAAATGATAAAATGGTGAGTCCAAAAATCTGTTTTAGTGACTCAAAACTTTGAGATCGCAAAGTGTGTGTATATGATGTGTGTGTGTCCAATAGACAGCTAACTGGGATGAAAATACTGTCATACATTGACCAAGAAGCATTTAAGGATCTGCCTAATTTAAGGTACCTGTAAGTAAAATCTAATTTTCTTTTTTATAGTCTTAGCATATCAGAGCATATATTTTCACAAGAAAATGAAGTTAGTTCTAAAAGTATCCAGCATGAACTGGTTGTTGACTGAGATATGTTTCAATACAGTGGAATCACCAACACAGGTCTCACCTCCTTTCCTGGGCTACAATATATTCAGTCCAGCCAAGAGGATTTTATATTGTATGTAGCATTCAAATATACCTAACTGCAGTATCTTTGCTGATATTTATGAATTTTTAAGTGGTGTAAAATATTTCATGTTTTACCCTTTTAACAGGGAGATAGTGGAGAATGCCTTCATACAAGTCATACCGGCTAATTCTTTCTCTGGAATATCTAAGAATGCTCTGACCATGTGAGTAAGATTTAGTTGGTCAATTGTTCGAATGTCATTGTCACTGACCCATAGGCATTGAAATGACATTTAAAGTTATGGCCTCACTTCAAATTGTGACTAACTGAAGAGTCAGCCACAATTTAACAGTAGTGGAGCTGATATTCCTCTTTTTGGAATAAAAAATATTGTATGGAAGGTTCATAGAATATTCTCCTTTCTCTCCCCCTACTTTTTAGAATGCTGAATAGCAATGGCGTGAAAGAGATCCAACGTTATGCCTTCAATGGTAGCAGACTGGAGGAAGTGTATGCCATTTTGAATTATTGCAGTAAAACAACAAAACAGACATTTGGTCACATTACTTCATCTATTCTCCATCCTTCAGGTATCTTCACAGGAATGTGGACTTGGAACAAATAGATGAATTTGCATTTTATGGTGTGATTCACGGCCCAACTCACTTGTGAGTAAATTACATGTACAGAATTTGCTACAGAAATTAATGCTCTTCAGAACACAGAAAAAATTATTTGCTTTACATTTTCTTACATCAAATAATATTTTTGCATTGGCTATCTTCATTTGCCACTGCAGCACAAAATGAATTTGGGTACAGGAGCAGCTTTAGCTTTGTGTCCAAATGAATGAAACTTAACTCTTTGTCTGTCTTTGCAGAGACCTTTCAGAAACCAAAGTTAGCTC
>NW_026117796.1:5000-7500 GCF_001640805.2 Lates calcarifer
ATGCCCCTGGTGGGGGCAGCCTGGGCCCGGCCTGGGGCTAGGGTTGGCGGGCGGTGGGAGGCCGGAGGTCAGGCCTAGGGTTGAGGGATGCCCCTGGTGGGGGCAGACTGGGCCGGGCCTGGGGCTAGGGTTGGCGGGCGGTGGGAGGCCGGAGGTCAGGCCTAGGGTTGAGGGATGCCCCTGGTGGGGGCAGACTGGGCCGGGCCTGGGGCTAGGGTTGGCGGGCGGTGGGAGGCCGGAGGTCAGGCCTAGGGTTGAGGGATGCCCCTGGTGGGGGCAGACTGGGCCGGGCCTGGGGCTAGGGTTGGCGGGCGGTGGGAGGCCGGAGGTCAGGCCTAGGGTTGAGGGATGCCCCTGGTGGGGTCTGTTCTGGGCCAGGGGATGCTAGGGTTGGTGGGCAGAGAACAAGCCCGGCGAAGGGTGTTGGAGGGCGAGGGTGGGAGTTTCATGGCGAGTATGGGCCTGGAGCTTAGTGTTAGGCTCCAGCTCAGGGGTAAGGGGCCCCGCATGGGTTTAGGGTTAGGGCAGGTTAGGGTTAGGGCAGGTTAGGGTTAGGGCAAGGGGCCCCCATGGTTAGGGTTAGGTAAGGGGCTCCACATGGTTTTAGGGTTAGGCAAGGGGCCCAAGCAGGTTAGGGTTAGGTAAGGGGCTCCACATGGTTTTAGGGTTAGGCAAGGGGCCCAAGCAGGTTAGGGTTAGGGCAAGGGGCCCAAGCAGGTTAGGGTTAGGTAAGGGGCCCAAGCAGGTTAGGGTTAGGGCAAGGGGCCCACGCAGGTTAGGGTTAGGTAAGGGGCCCAAGCAGGTTAGGGTTAGGTAAGGGGCCCAAGCAGGTTAGGGTTAGGGCAAGGGGCCCCCATGGTTAGGGTTAGGGTTAGGTAGGGTTAGGGTTAGGGTTAGGGGCTCCACATGGTTTTAGGGTTAGGCAAGGGATCCACGCAGGTTAGGGTTAGGGCAAGGGGCCCACGCAGGTTAGGGTTAGGCAAGGGGCCCAAGCAGGTTAGGGTTAGGGCAAGGGGCCCCCATGGTTAGGGTTAGGTAAGGGGCTCCACATGGTTTTAGGGTTAGGCAAGGGGCCCAAGCAGGGTTAGGGTTAGGGCAAGGGACCCACACGGTTAGGGTTAGGCAAGGGGCCCGAGCAGGTTAGGGTTAGGGCAAGGGGCCCCCATGGTTAGGGTTAGGTAAGGGGCCCTGCGTGGTTTTAGGGTTAGGCAAGGGGTCCAAGCAGGTTAGGGTTAGGGCAAGGGGCCCACGCAGGTTAGGGTTAGGCAAGGGGCCCGAGCAGGTTAGGGTTAGGGCAAGGGGCCCCCATGGTTAGGGTTAGGTAAGGGGCCCCGCGTGGTTTTAGGGTTAGGGCAAGGGGTCCAAGCAGGTTAGGGTTAGGGCAAGGGGCCCACGCAGGTTAGGGTTAGGTAAGGGGCCCGAGCAGGTTAGGGTTAGGGCAAGGGGCCCCCATGGTTAGGGTTAGGTAAGGGGCCCCGCGTGGTTTTAGGGTTAGGGCAAGGGGTCCAAGCAGGTTAGGGTTAGGGCAAGGGGCCCACGCAGGTTAGGGTTAGGCAAGGGGCCCGAGCAGGTTAGGGTTAGGGCAAGGGGCCCCCATGGTTAGGGTTAGGTAAGGGGCCCCGCGTGGTTTTAGGGTTAGGGCAAGGGGTCCAAGCAGGTTAGGGTTAGGGCAAGGGGCCCACGCAGGTTAGGGTTAGGCAAGGGGCCCGAGCAGGTTAGGGTTAGGGCAAGGGGCCCCCATGGTTAGGGTTAGGTAAGGGGCCCCGCGTGGTTTTAGGGTTAGGGCAAGGGGTCCAAGCAGGTTAGGGTTAGGGCAAGGGGCCCACGCAGGTTAGGGTTAGGCAAGGGGCCCGAGCAGGTTAGGGTTAGGGCAAGGGGCCCCCATGGTTAGGGTTAGGTAAGGGGCCCTGCGTGGTTTTAGGGTTAGGGCAAGGGGCCCACGCAGGTTAGGGTTAGGCAAGGGGCCCGAGCAGGTTAGGGTTAGGGCAAGGGGCCCCCATGGTTAGGGTTAGGTAAGGGGCCCCGCGTGGTTTTAGGGTTAGGGCAAGGGGTCCAAGCAGGTTAGGGTTAGGGCAAGGGGCCCACGCAGGTTAGGGTTAGGCAAGGGGCCCAAGCAGGTTAGGGTTAGGGCAAGGGGCCCCCATGGTTAGGGTTAGGTAAGGGGCCCCCCGTGGTTTTAGGGTTAGGGCAAGGGGCCCCATGTGGTTGTAAGGTTAGTGGTGGGGCCCCCTGGGTCTACCACAGGCCAGGTGTGGAGGCTTGGAGCCCAGGGGTCGGGTCTGGGGGCTTGGATTCCCGGGAGGGGCCCCCGGGTCGGGTCTGGGGGCTTGGATTCCCGGGAGGGGCCCCCGGGGTCGGGACTGGGGGCTTGGAGCCCAGGGAGGGGTTCCCGGGGTCGGGACTGGGGGCTTGGATACCCGGGAGGGGCCCCCGGGGTCGGGACTGGGGGCTTGGAGCCCAGGGAGGGGTTCCCGGGGTCGGGTCTGGGGGCTTGGAGCCC
>NW_026117796.1:17500-18620 GCF_001640805.2 Lates calcarifer
AGACTGGGCCGGGCCTGGGGCTAGGGTTGGCGGGCGGTGGGAGGCCGGAGGTCAGGCCTAGGGTTGAGGGATGCCCCTGGTGGGGCAGACTGGGCCGGGCCTGGGGCTAGGGTTGGCGGGCGGTGGGAGGCCGGAGGTCAGGCCTAGGGTTGAGGGATGCCCTGGTGGGGGCAGACTGGGCCGGGCCTGGGGCTAGGGTTGGCGGGCGGTGGGAGGCCGGAGGTCAGGCCTAGGGTTGAGGGATGCCCCTGGTGGGGTCTGTTCTGGGCCAGGGGATGCTAGGGTTGGTGGGCAGAGAACAAGCCCGGCGAAGGGTGTTGGAGGGCGAGGTGGGAGTTTCATGGCGAGTATGGGCCTGGAGCTTAGTGTTAGGCTCCAGCTCAGGGGTAAGGGGCCCCGCATGGGTTTAGGGTTAGGGCAGGTTAGGGTTAGGGCAGGTTAGGGTTAGGGCAAGGGGCCCCCATGGTTAGGGTTAGGTAAGGGCTCCACATGGTTTTAGGGTTAGGCAAGGGGCCCAAGCAGGTTAGGGTTAGGTAAGGGGCTCCACATGGTTTTAGGGTTAGGCAAGGGGCCAAGCAGGTTAGGGTTAGGGCAAGGGGCCCAAGCAGGTTAGGGTTAGGTAAGGGGCCCAAGCAGGTTAGGGTTAGGGCAAGGGCCCACGCAGGTTAGGGTTAGGTAAGGGCCCAAGCAGGTTAGGGTTAGGTAAGGGGCCAAGCAGGTTAGGGTTAGGGCAAGGGGCCCCCATGGTTAGGGTTAGGGTTAGGTAGGGTTAGGGTTAGGGTTAGGGGCTCCACATGGTTTTAGGGTTAGGGGGATCCACGCAGGTTAGGGTTAGGGCAAGGGCCCACGCAGGTTAGGGTTAGGCAAGGGGCCCAAGCAGGTTAGGGTTAGGGCAAGGGGCCCCATGGTTAGGGTTAGGTAAGGGGCTCCACATGGTTTTAGGGTTAGGCAAGGGGCCCAAGCAGGGTTAGGGTTAGGGCAAGGGACCCACACGGTTAGGGTTAGGCAAGGGCCCGAGCAGGTTAGGGTTAGGGCAAGGGGCCCCCATGGTTAGGGTTAGGTAAGGGGCCCTGCGTGGTTTTAGGGTTAGGCAAGGGGTCCAAGCAGGTTAGGGTTAGGT
>NW_026117797.1:0-2500 GCF_001640805.2 Lates calcarifer
CCCGAGCAGGTTAGGGTTAGGGCAAGGGCCCCCATGGTTAGGGTTAGGTAAGGGGCCCCGCGTGGTTTTAGGGTTAGGGCAAGGGGTCCAAGCAGGTTAGGGTTAGGGCAAGGGGCCCACGCAGGTTAGGGTTAGGTAAGGGGCCCGAGCAGGTTAGGGTTAGGGCAAGGGGCCCCATGGTTAGGGTTAGGTAAGGGGCCCGCGTGGTTTTAGGGTTAGGGCAAGGGGTCCAAGCAGGTTAGGGTTAGGGCAAGGGGCCCACGCAGGTTAGGGTTAGGCAAGGGGCCCGAGCAGGTTAGGGTTAGGGCAAGGGGCCCCATGGTTAGGGTTAGGTAAGGGGCCCCGCGTGGTTTTAGGGTTAGGGCAAGGGGTCCAAGCAGGTTAGGGTTAGGGCAAGGGGCCCACGCAGGTTAGGGTTAGGCAAGGGGCCCGAGCAGGTTAGGGTTAGGGCAAGGGGCCCCATGGTTAGGGTTAGGTAAGGGGCCCCGCGTGGTTTTAGGGTTAGGGCAAGGGGTCCAAGCAGGTTAGGGTTAGGGCAAGGGGCCCACGCAGGTTAGGGTTAGGCAAGGGGCCCGAGCAGGTTAGGGTTAGGGCAAGGGGCCCCCATGGTTAGGGTTAGGTAAGGGGCCCTGCGTGGTTTTAGGGTTAGGGCAAGGGGCCCACGCAGGTTAGGGTTAGGCAAGGGGCCCGAGCAGGTTAGGGTTAGGGCAAGGGGCCCCCATGGTTAGGGTTAGGTAAGGGGCCCCGCGTGGTTTTAGGGTTAGGGCAAGGGGTCCAAGCAGGTTAGGGTTAGGGCAAGGGGCCCACGCAGGTTAGGGTTAGGCAAGGGGCCCAAGCAGGTTAGGGTTAGGGCAAGGGGCCCCCATGGTTAGGGTTAGGTAAGGGGCCCCCCGTGGTTTTAGGGTTAGGGCAAGGGGCCCCATGTGGTTGTAAGGTTAGTGGTGGGGCCCCCTGGGTCTACCACAGGCCAGGTGTGGAGGCTTGGAGCCCAGGGGTCGGGTCTGGGGGCTTGGATTCCCGGGAGGGGCCCCCGGGTCGGGTCTGGGGGCTTGGATTCCCGGGAGGGGCCCCCGGGGTCGGGACTGGGGGCTTGGAGCCCAGGGAGGGGTTCCCGGGGTCGGGACTGGGGGCTTGGATACCCGGGAGGGGCCCCCGGGGTCGGGACTGGGGGCTTGGAGCCCAGGGAGGGGTTCCCGGGGTCGGGTCTGGGGGCTTGGAGCCCAGGGAGGGGTTCCCGGGGTCGGGTCTGGGGGCTTGGATACCCGGGAGGGGCCCCCGGGTCGGGACTGGGGGCTTGGAGCCCAGGGACGGGCCCCAGGGAGCCACCTGGGGTCCAGGGCCTCCTCCTGGGATGCCCCCCTCTCCAGAGACTAAGTGTGAGCACAGGTAGAAGGGGAGATTTCCCCTTCTTCCCTTCCGAGCGATAGTATGCTCCCCTTCTCCCCTGTGCTCTCTCCAGAGACTAAGTGTGAGCACAGGGAGAAGGGGAGATTTCCCCTTCTTCCCTTCCGAGCGATAGTATGCTCCCCTTCTCCCCTGTGCTCTCTCCAGAGACTAAGTGTGAGCACAGGGAGAAGGGGAGATTTCCCCTTCTTCCCTTCCGAGCGATAGTATGCTCCCCTTCTCCCCTGTGCTCTCTCCAGAGACTAAGTGTGAGCACAGGGAGAAGGGGAGATTTCCCCTTCTTCCCTTCCGAGCGATAGTATGCTCCCCTTCTCCCCTGTGCTCTCTCCAGAGACTAAGTGTGAGCACAGGGAGAAGGGGAGATTTCCCCTTCTTCCCTTCCGAGCGATAGTATGCTCCCCTTCTCCCCTGTGCTCTCTCCAGAGACTAAGTGTGAGCACAGGGAGAAGGGGAGATTTCCCCTTCTTCCCTTCCGAGCGATAGTATGCTCCCCTTCTCCCCTGTGCTCTCTCCAGAGACTAAGTGTGAGCACAGGGAGAAGGGGAGATTTCCCCTTCTTCCCTTCCGAGCGATAGTATGCTCCCCTTCTCCCCTGTGCTCTCTCCAGAGACTAAGTGTGAGCACAGGGAGAAGGGGAGATTTCCCCTTCTTCCCTTCCGAGCGATAGTATGCTCCCCTTCTCCCCTGTGCTCTCTCCAGAGACTAAGTGTGAGCACAGGGAGAAGGGGAGATTTCCCCTTCTTCCCTTCCGAGCGATAGTATGCTCCCCTTCTCCCCTGTGCTCTCTCCAGAGACTAAGTGTGAGCACAGGGAGAAGGGGAGATTTCCCCTTCTTCCCTTCCGAGCGATAGTATGCTCCCCTTCTCCCCTGTGCTCTCTCCAGAGACTAAGTGTGAGCACAGGTAGAAGGGGAGATTTCCCCTTCTTCCCTTCCGAGCGATAGTATGCTCCCCTTCTCCCCTGTGCTCTCTCCAGAGACTAAGTGTGAGCACAGGGAGAAGGGGAGATTTCCCCTTCTTCCCTTCCGAGCGATAGTATGCTCCCCTTCTCCCCTATGCTCTCTCCAGAGACTAAGTGTGAGCACAGGGAGAAGGGG
>NW_026117799.1:10000-12500 GCF_001640805.2 Lates calcarifer
GAGGGATGCCCCTGGTGGGGTCTGTTCTGGGCCAGGGGATGCTAGGGTTGGTGGGCAGAGAACAAGCCCGGCGAAGGGTGTTGGAGGGCGAGGGTGGGAGTTTCATGGCGAGTATGGGCCTGGAGCTTAGTGTTAGGCTCCAGCTCAGGGGTAAGGGGCCCCGCATGGGTTTAGGGTTAGGGCAGGTTAGGGTTAGGGCAGGTTAGGGTTAGGGCAAGGGGCCCCCATGGTTAGGGTTAGGTAAGGGGCTCCACATGGTTTTAGGGTTAGGCAAGGGGCCCAAGCAGGTTAGGGTTAGGTAAGGGGCTCCACATGGTTTTAGGGTTAGGCAAGGGGCCCAAGCAGGTTAGGGTTAGGGCAAGGGGCCCAAGCAGGTTAGGGTTAGGTAAGGGGCCCAAGCAGGTTAGGGTTAGGGCAAGGGGCCCACGCAGGTTAGGGTTAGGTAAGGGGCCCAAGCAGGTTAGGGTTAGGTAAGGGGCCCAAGCAGGTTAGGGTTAGGGCAAGGGGCCCCCATGGTTAGGGTTAGGGTTAGGTAGGGTTAGGGTTAGGGTTAGGGGCTCCACATGGTTTTAGGGTTAGGCAAGGGATCCACGCAGGTTAGGGTTAGGGCAAGGGGCCCACGCAGGTTAGGGTTAGGCAAGGGGCCCAAGCAGGTTAGGGTTAGGGCAAGGGGCCCCCATGGTTAGGGTTAGGTAAGGGGCTCCACATGGTTTTAGGGTTAGGCAAGGGGCCCAAGCAGGGTTAGGGTTAGGGCAAGGGACCCACACGGTTAGGGTTAGGCAAGGGGCCCGAGCAGGTTAGGGTTAGGGCAAGGGGCCCCCATGGTTAGGGTTAGGTAAGGGGCCCTGCGTGGTTTTAGGGTTAGGCAAGGGGTCCAAGCAGGTTAGGGTTAGGGCAAGGGGCCCACGCAGGTTAGGGTTAGGCAAGGGGCCCGAGCAGGTTAGGGTTAGGGCAAGGGGCCCCCATGGTTAGGGTTAGGTAAGGGGCCCCGCGTGGTTTTAGGGTTAGGGCAAGGGGTCCAAGCAGGTTAGGGTTAGGGCAAGGGGCCCACGCAGGTTAGGGTTAGGTAAGGGGCCCGAGCAGGTTAGGGTTAGGGCAAGGGGCCCCCATGGTTAGGGTTAGGTAAGGGGCCCCGCGTGGTTTTAGGGTTAGGGCAAGGGGTCCAAGCAGGTTAGGGTTAGGGCAAGGGGCCCACGCAGGTTAGGGTTAGGCAAGGGGCCCGAGCAGGTTAGGGTTAGGGCAAGGGGCCCCCATGGTTAGGGTTAGGTAAGGGGCCCCGCGTGGTTTTAGGGTTAGGGCAAGGGGTCCAAGCAGGTTAGGGTTAGGGCAAGGGGCCCACGCAGGTTAGGGTTAGGCAAGGGGCCCGAGCAGGTTAGGGTTAGGGCAAGGGGCCCCCATGGTTAGGGTTAGGTAAGGGGCCCCGCGTGGTTTTAGGGTTAGGGCAAGGGGTCCAAGCAGGTTAGGGTTAGGGCAAGGGGCCCACGCAGGTTAGGGTTAGGCAAGGGGCCCGAGCAGGTTAGGGTTAGGGCAAGGGGCCCCCATGGTTAGGGTTAGGTAAGGGGCCCTGCGTGGTTTTAGGGTTAGGGCAAGGGGCCCACGCAGGTTAGGGTTAGGCAAGGGGCCCGAGCAGGTTAGGGTTAGGGCAAGGGGCCCCATGGTTAGGGTTAGGTAAGGGCCCCGCGTGTTTTAGGGTTAGGGCAAGGGGCCAAGCAGGTTAGGGTTAGGGCAAGGGCCCAGGTTAGGGTTAGGCAAGGGGCCCAAGCAGGTTAGGGTTAGGGCAAGGGGCCCCATGGTTAGGGTTAGGTAAGGGGCCCCCGTGGTTTTAGGGTTAGGGCAAGGGGCCCATGTGGTTGTAAGGTTAGTGGTGGGGCCCCCTGGGTCTACCACAGGCCAGGTGTGGAGGCTTGGAGCCCAGGGGTCGGGTCTGGGGGCTTGGATTCCCGGAGGGGCCCCCGGGTCGGGTCTGGGGGCTTGGATTCCCGGAGGGGCCCCCGGGGTCGGGACTGGGGCTTGGAGCCCAGGGAGGGGTTCCCGGGGTCGGGACTGGGGCTTGGATACCCGGGAGGGGCCCCGGGTCGGGACTGGGGCTTGGAGCCAGGGAGGGTTCCCGGGGTCGGGTCTGGGGGCTTGGAGCCCAGGGAGGGGTTCCCGGGGTCGGGTCTGGGGGCTTGGATACCCGGGAGGGGCCCCCGGGTCGGGACTGGGGGCTTGGAGCCCAGGGACGGGCCCCAGGGAGCCACCTGGGGTCCAGGGCCTCCTCCTGGGATGCCCCCCTCTCCAGAGACTAAGTGTGAGCACAGGTAGAAGGGGAGATTTCCCCTTCTTCCCTTCCGAGCGATAGTATGCTCCCCTTCTCCCCTGTGCTCTCTCCAGAGACTAAGTGTGAGCACAGGGAGAAGGGGAGATTTCCCCTTCTTCCCTTCCGAGCGATAGTATGCTCCCCTTCTCCCCTGTGCTCTCTCCAGAGACTAAGTGTGAGCACAGGGAGAAGGGGAGATTT
>NW_026117800.1:17500-18732 GCF_001640805.2 Lates calcarifer
GGGCAAGGGCCCACGCAGGTTAGGGTTAGGCAAGGGGCCCGAGCAGGTTAGGGTTAGGGCAAGGGGCCCCATGGTTAGGGTTAGGTAAGGGGCCCGCGTGGTTTTAGGGTTAGGGCAAGGGGTCCAAGCAGGTTAGGGTTAGGGCAAGGGGCCCACGCAGGTTAGGGTTAGGCAAGGGGCCCGAGCAGGTTAGGGTTAGGGCAAGGGGCCCATGGTTAGGGTTAGGTAAGGGGCCCTGCGTGGTTTTAGGGTTAGGCAAGGGGCCACGCAGGTTAGGGTGTAGGCAAGGGGCCGGCAGGTTAGGGTTAGGGCAAGGGCCCCCATGGTTAGGGTTAGGTAAGGGGCCCCGCGTGGTTTTAGGGTTAGGGCAAGGGGTCCAAGCAGGTTAGGGTTAGGGCAAGGTTAGGTTAGTTAGGGTTAGGGCAAGGGCCCCATGGTTAGGGTTAGGTAAGGGGCCCCCCGTGGTTTTAGGGTTAGGGCAAGGGGCCCCATGTGGTTGTAAGGTTAGTGGTGGGCCCCCTGGGTCTACCACAGGCCAGGTGTGGAGGCTTGGAGCCCAGGGGTCGGGTCTGGGGCTTGGATTCCCGGGAGGGGCCCCGGGTCGGGTCTGGGGGCTTGGATTCCGGGAGGGGCCCCGGGGTCGGGACTGGGGCTTGGAGCCCAGGGAGGGGTTCCCGGGGTCGGGACTGGGGGCTTGGATACCGGGAGGGGCCCCGGGGTCGGGACTGGGGCTTGGAGCCCAGGGAGGGGTTCCCGGGTCGGGTCTGGGGCTTGGAGCCCAGGGAGGGGTTCCCGGGTCGGGTCTGGGGGCTTGGATACCCGGAGGGGCCCCCGGGTCGGGACTGGGGGCTTGGAGCCCAGGGACGGGCCCCAGGGAGCCACCTGGGGTCCAGGGCCTCCTCCTGGGATGCCCCCTCTCCAGAGACTAAGTGTGAGCACAGGTAGAAGGGGAGATTTCCCCTTCTTCCCTTCCGAGCGATAGTATGCTCCCCTTCTCCCCTGTGCTCTCTCCAGAGACTAAGTGTGAGCACAGGGAGAAGGGGAGATTTCCCCTTCTTCCCTTCCGAGCGATAGTATGCTCCCCTTCTCCCCTGTGCTCTCTCCAGAGACTAAGTGTGAGCACAGGGAGAAGGGGAGATTTCCCCTTCTTCCCTTCCGAGCGATAGTATGCTCCCCTTCTCCCTGTGCTCTCTCCAGAGACTAAGTGTGAGCACAGGGAGAAGGGAGATTTC
>NW_026117801.1:10000-12500 GCF_001640805.2 Lates calcarifer
GGGCCCACGCAGGTTAGGGTTAGGCAAGGGGCCCGAGCAGGTTAGGGTTAGGGCAAGGGGCCCCCATGGTTAGGGTTAGGTAAGGGGCCCCGCGTGGTTTTAGGGTTAGGGCAAGGGGTCCAAGCAGGTTAGGGTTAGGGCAAGGGGCCCACGCAGGTTAGGGTTAGGTAAGGGGCCCGAGCAGGTTAGGGTTAGGGCAAGGGGCCCCCATGGTTAGGGTTAGGTAAGGGGCCCCGCGTGGTTTTAGGGTTAGGGCAAGGGGTCCAAGCAGGTTAGGGTTAGGGCAAGGGGCCCACGCAGGTTAGGGTTAGGCAAGGGGCCCGAGCAGGTTAGGGTTAGGGCAAGGGGCCCCCATGGTTAGGGTTAGGTAAGGGGCCCCGCGTGGTTTTAGGGTTAGGGCAAGGGGTCCAAGCAGGTTAGGGTTAGGGCAAGGGGCCCACGCAGGTTAGGGTTAGGCAAGGGGCCCGAGCAGGTTAGGGTTAGGGCAAGGGGCCCCCATGGTTAGGGTTAGGTAAGGGGCCCCGCGTGGTTTTAGGGTTAGGGCAAGGGGTCCAAGCAGGTTAGGGTTAGGGCAAGGGGCCCACGCAGGTTAGGGTTAGGCAAGGGGCCCGAGCAGGTTAGGGTTAGGGCAAGGGGCCCCCATGGTTAGGGTTAGGTAAGGGGCCCTGCGTGGTTTTAGGGTTAGGGCAAGGGGCCCACGCAGGTTAGGGTTAGGCAAGGGGCCCGAGCAGGTTAGGGTTAGGGCAAGGGGCCCCCATGGTTAGGGTTAGGTAAGGGGCCCCGCGTGGTTTTAGGGTTAGGGCAAGGGGTCCAAGCAGGTTAGGGTTAGGGCAAGGGGCCCACGCAGGTTAGGGTTAGGCAAGGGGCCCAAGCAGGTTAGGGTTAGGGCAAGGGGCCCCCATGGTTAGGGTTAGGTAAGGGGCCCCCCGTGGTTTTAGGGTTAGGGCAAGGGGCCCCATGTGGTTGTAAGGTTAGTGGTGGGGCCCCCTGGGTCTACCACAGGCCAGGTGTGGAGGCTTGGAGCCCAGGGGTCGGGTCTGGGGGCTTGGATTCCCGGGAGGGGCCCCCGGGTCGGGTCTGGGGGCTTGGATTCCCGGGAGGGGCCCCCGGGGTCGGGACTGGGGGCTTGGAGCCCAGGGAGGGGTTCCCGGGGTCGGGACTGGGGGCTTGGATACCCGGGAGGGGCCCCCGGGGTCGGGACTGGGGGCTTGGAGCCCAGGGAGGGGTTCCCGGGGTCGGGTCTGGGGGCTTGGAGCCCAGGGAGGGGTTCCCGGGGTCGGGTCTGGGGGCTTGGATACCCGGGAGGGGCCCCCGGGTCGGGACTGGGGGCTTGGAGCCCAGGGACGGGCCCCAGGGAGCCACCTGGGGTCCAGGGCCTCCTCCTGGGATGCCCCCCTCTCCAGAGACTAAGTGTGAGCACAGGTAGAAGGGGAGATTTCCCCTTCTTCCCTTCCGAGCGATAGTATGCTCCCCTTCTCCCCTGTGCTCTCTCCAGAGACTAAGTGTGAGCACAGGGAGAAGGGGAGATTTCCCCTTCTTCCCTTCCGAGCGATAGTATGCTCCCCTTCTCCCCTGTGCTCTCTCCAGAGACTAAGTGTGAGCACAGGGAGAAGGGGAGATTTCCCCTTCTTCCCTTCCGAGCGATAGTATGCTCCCCTTCTCCCCTGTGCTCTCTCCAGAGACTAAGTGTGAGCACAGGGAGAAGGGGAGATTTCCCCTTCTTCCCTTCCGAGCGATAGTATGCTCCCCTTCTCCCCTGTGCTCTCTCCAGAGACTAAGTGTGAGCACAGGGAGAAGGGGAGATTTCCCCTTCTTCCCTTCCGAGCGATAGTATGCTCCCCTTCTCCCCTGTGCTCTCTCCAGAGACTAAGTGTGAGCACAGGGAGAAGGGGAGATTTCCCCTTCTTCCCTTCCGAGCGATAGTATGCTCCCCTTCTCCCCTGTGCTCTCTCCAGAGACTAAGTGTGAGCACAGGGAGAAGGGGAGATTTCCCCTTCTTCCCTTCCGAGCGATAGTATGCTCCCCTTCTCCCCTGTGCTCTCTCCAGAGACTAAGTGTGAGCACAGGGAGAAGGGGAGATTTCCCCTTCTTCCCTTCCGAGCGATAGTATGCTCCCCTTCTCCCCTGTGCTCTCTCCAGAGACTAAGTGTGAGCACAGGGAGAAGGGGAGATTTCCCCTTCTTCCCTTCCGAGCGATAGTATGCTCCCCTTCTCCCCTGTGCTCTCTCCAGAGACTAAGTGTGAGCACAGGGAGAAGGGGAGATTTCCCCTTCTTCCCTTCCGAGCGATAGTATGCTCCCCTTCTCCCCTGTGCTCTCTCCAGAGACTAAGTGTGAGCACAGGGAAGGGGATCCCCTTCCCTCCGAGCGATAGTATGCTCCCCTTCTCCCCTATGCTCTCTCCAGAGACTAAGTGTGAGCACAGGGAGAAGGGGAACATACTAACGCTCGGAAGGGAAGAAGTGGTAATCCCCCTTCTCCTGTGCGCCCTCCCGTACCCC
>NW_026117802.1:0-2500 GCF_001640805.2 Lates calcarifer
TAGGGTTGGCGGGCGGTGGAGGCCGGAGGTCAGGCCTAGGGTTGAGGGATGCCCCTGGTGGGGTCTGTTCTGGGCCAGGGGATGCTAGGGTTGGTGGCAGAGAACAAGCCCGGCGAAGGGTGTTGGAGGCGAGGGTGGGAGTTTCATGGCGAGTATGGGCCTGGAGCTTAGTGTTAGGCTCCAGCTCAGGGGTAAGGGGCCCCGCATGGGTTTAGGGTTAGGGCAGGTTAGGGTTAGGGCAGGTTAGGGTTAGGGCAAGGGGCCCCCATGGTTAGGGTTAGGTAAGGGCTCCACATGGTTTTAGGGTTAGGCAAGGGGCCCAAGCAGGTTAGGGTTAGGTAAGGGGCTCCACATGGTTTTAGGGTTAGGCAAGGGGCCCAAGCAGGTTAGGGTTAGGGCAAGGGGCCGCAGGTTAGGGTTAGGTAAGGGCCCCAAGCAGGTTAGGGTTAGGGCAAGGGGCCCACGCAGGTTAGGGTTAGGTAAGGGCCCAAGCAGGTTAGGGGTTAGGTAAGGGCCAAGCAGGTTAGGGTTAGGGCAAGGGCCCCCCATGGTTAGGGTTAGGTTAGGTAGGGTTAGGGTTAGGGTTAGGGCTCCACATGGTTTTAGGGTTAGGCAAGGGATCCACGCAGGTTAGGGTTAGGGCAAGGGGCCCACGCAGGTTAGGGTTAGGCAAGGGGCCCAAGCAGGTTAGGGTTAGGGCAAGGGGCCCCCATGGTTAGGTTAGGTAAGGGGTTTTAGGCAAGGGGCCCAAGCAGGTTAGGGTTAGGCAAGGGCTTAGGGTTAGGCAAGGGGGCCCGAGCAGGTTAGGGTTAGGGCAAGGGGCCCCCATGGTTAGGGTTAGGTAAGGGGCCCTGCGTGGTTTTAGGGTTAGGCAAGGGTCCAAGCAGGTTAGGGTTAGGGCAAGGGGCCCACGCAGGTTAGGTTAGGCAAGGGCCCGAGCAGGTTAGGGTTAGGGCAAGGGGCCCCCATGGTTAGGGTTAGGTAAGGGGCCCCGCGTGGTTTTAGGGTTAGGGCAAGGGGTCCAAGCAGGTTAGGGTTAGGGCAAGGGGCCCACGCAGGTTAGGGTTAGGTAAGGGGCCCGAGCAGGTTAGGGTTAGGGCAAGGGGCCCCCATGGTTAGGGTTAGGTAAGGGGCCCCGCGTGGTTTTAGGGTTAGGGCAAGGGGTCCAAGCAGGTTAGGGTTAGGGCAAGGGGCCCACGCAGGTTAGGGTTAGGCAAGGGGCCCGAGCAGGTTAGGGTTAGGCAAGGGGCCCCCATGGTTAGGGTTAGGTAAGGGGCCCCGCGTGGTTTTTAGGGTTAGGGCAAGGGGTCCAAGCAGGTTAGGGTTAGGGCAAGGGGCCCACGCAGGTTAGGGTTAGGCAAGGGCCCGAGCAGGTTAGGGTTAGGCAAGGGCCCCCATGGTTAGGGTTAGGTAAGGGGCCCGCGTGGTTTTAGGGTTAGGGCAAGGGGTCCAAGCAGGTTAGGTTAGGGCAAGGGGCCCACGCAGGTTAGGGTTAGGCAAGGGGCCCGAGCAGGTTAGGGTTAGGGCAAGGGGCCCCATGGTTAGGGTTAGGTAAGGGGCCAGGGTTAGGGCAGGGGCCCACGCAGGTTAGGGTTAGGGGGCCCGAGCAGGTTAGGGTTAGGGCAAGGGGCCCCATGGTTAGGGTTAGGTAAGGGGCCCGCGTGGTTTTAGGGTTAGGGCAAGGGGTCCAAGCAGGTTAGGGTTAGGGCAAGGGGCCCACGCAGGTTAGGGTTAGGCAAGGGGCCCAAGCAGGTTAGGGTTAGGGCAAGGGGCCCCCATGGTTAGGGTTAGGTAAGGGGGTGGTTTTAGGGTTAGGGCAAGGGGCCCCATGTGGTTGTAAGGTTAGTGGTGGGGCCCCCTGGGTCTACCACAGGCCAGGTGTGGAGGCTTGGAGCCCAGGGGTCGGGTCTGGGGGCTTGGATTCCCGGGAGGGCCCCCGGGTCGGGTCTGGGGGCTTGGATTCCCGGGAGGGGCCCCCGGGGTCGGGACTGGGGGCTTGGAGCCCAGGGAGGGGTTCCCGGGGTCGGGACTGGGGCTTGGATACCCGGGAGGGGCCCCCGGGGTCGGGACTGGGGGCTTGGAGCCCAGGGAGGGGTTCCCGGGGTCGGGTCTGGGGGCTTGGAGCCCAGGGAGGGTTCCCGGGGTCGGGTCTGGGGGCTTGGATACCCGGGAGGGGCCCCCGGGTCGGGACTGGGGGCTTGGAGCCCAGGGACGGGCCCCAGGGAGCCACCTGGGGTCCAGGGCCTCCTCCTGGGATGCCCCCCTCTCCAGAGACTAAGTGTGAGCACAGGTAGAAGGGGAGATTTCCCCTTCTTCCCTTCCCGAGCGATAGTATGCTCCCCTTCTCCCCCTGTGCTCTCTCCAGAGACTAAGTGTGAGCACAGGGAGAAGGGGAGATTTCCCCTTCTTCCCTTCCGAGCGATAGTATGCTCCCCTTCTCCCCTGTGCTCTCTCCAGAGACTAAGTGTGAGCACAGGGAGAAGGGATTTTCTTCGAGCGA
>NW_026117803.1:0-23845 GCF_001640805.2 Lates calcarifer
AATTGGACATGGCCACGACCATGAAAATGACAAAAATAGATGCAACAGCTGGTGTTAACCTAGCTTCTAGAGACAATAGCCTACTGTAGTCACAAGAGGGCAGTAAATTCAAAAATGAATGCAAACAGGTAATATCATATCAAGAACGCTACTCTAAGATGTAAGGAGGGATACTGCTTTCACTTCGGTATTGTTGTAATTGATGTCAATTCTTAGCTTTAACTGGTCAAGTATTGCTTGCCACTGAGTAGTACCAATATGGCAACCGAGTGGCTTCATGCTGTGAGGTTCGTTCTTATTGTCATTGCTGACTGTTTTGATCTATATGATGTCATGAGCTATATACATACGTCTATAACGTACAGTTACACCTATGCCCAGTACATATAGGGTTGTTCCAGCAGCCCCAAAGCCTGTGGGCACCTCTAGAGAGCTCTGTCTGTATTCATAGATCTGTTATTACAAACACACAACCACCATCACCTCATTCCTGGATGAGTCACATTCCTCATTCTTTGTCTCTCTCTTTGTCTCCCCATTTTTCTCTCACTCTCTCTCTCTCTGTCTCTTTGTCTTATTCTTGAGTTAGCAAACGCTTTTGATATGTGGGTCAGGACTCTGTGTATTTGTTTTATGAAAGCCAAGGGGAAAAAAACAGAACATACTCAAAGGAATAAAGAGAGTGAGAATTGTTTTGCAGGGAGAAAAAGAGAGGAGGAAAATCACATCAGTACATATTGGACTGTGACTAATCAATCATCCTTGTTTCTCCTGTAGCAGATCCTGGCAGGAATTCATTCAAAAAGCAGGTGCTCTTCCTATATTGTTATCATGACGAGGTTACTGAATAACCCATTGAGACTTCCAAATGGTTCTCAGAGCGATAGATGTGTAAGCAACATGGACCAAATGCATATCTGCACATTCAGATAGATCAAAACTTGTTTAAATTAGCATTCAATTCTAATTTTTAAATTGCCATGCACATAAATACTGTACAATTCAGTGCAGATTTCTTTGAGTGGTGTGGAAAAGTGAGTTCTTTATAATTTCATTTTATGCTCACTGACTATTTGACATCAATGAAGTTGCTATTTAAAACTTAACAAGCTACCAGAAATGACACGAGAAAACATAACACTGGAGCTGGTTCTAGTTCTCCAGTCACAGGGATAAAACATACATTAGATTCTTCCTTTCCATTGTCCCATTATGGCATGCTTTAGTCTTAATAACATGCATTTCTATTATGTCCATACAGCAAGGTATAGCGTTACTGACCTGCGCTATTTGTCCAATGATTAACTAATTAATATATGTATAATTAATTAATATATGTGGTCAAGCTGTGGATGTATAAGCAGTTAAGGAAGCAGTATCACTACAGAATGGCAGATATGAGACACAGACTTTATTCATGGAACGGTCATTCTTGCATATCTGTTGTTCTAAAGTGATACGGTTTCCTGTTCAAGTTACTGTATTTTTGTACGCCGTCTTTAGTTTGTTCAGTGGAGTGTGTAAGCTACACAATGAACTAGTTTCACTATGTTCGCCTTTAAGTAGTTGCATACAGTAGGAGTCGCTGCAGTATGGTTGGATTCACTGTTATATTACTGACTTTCCTCTAACAGACAGCAGCAAACTGTCGCAGCTCAGCAGTCTGGACTTAGAATGCCGGCAGGTCTCAGCATGAAGTACAATAACTTGAAACAGAAACAGCCGTGGCTTACAAATGACAGATATGCAGCACAGACAGTATTCATGGGATAAAGTCTACACTACATATCTGTCATTTCTCAAGTGATACTGCTTCCTTTTCACTGTATTTTTCTATAATTTGTAATAATTTGTGCAGTAGTGTGTGTAAGCTACATAATTTACTGGTTTACTATGTTCATCTTTTAGTAGTTTTTCCTTTTATCTTTTTTTTTAAACTGGTAAAATTTCTATGACAAAGAACAAAAAAGGGTGACAGAGAGGATAAGCAACATAAACATAATGGACAAAGATAAAGACAATAACAATGATGTATGTTACAGTGATGATATGATAAGAGTCTGGGAGTTGGAGATTCGATTAGATTAAGGGTGTGTGTGTGTGTGTTTGTAAGAGGCAGTGATATGGATCTGTGTTTAGTGATCCTAGACAGGTTAGTGTGTGGAGTAAGCAACATGACATGTGGGGGGAGTGGGAAGACAGAGACATACTGTTCATGTTATGGTGATAATAGATATATGATGATGTGGTGTAACATCAATATAATAATAATAATAATAATAATAATTGCAGGTCTTTGTCATAACCCAAAATATCAGGCAAATTTGAATTTTGACCTAATGATGGTACTTGATAGAAAGTTAAGGAAGTCCTTCAACAAGTCCTCCAATGCCCATACAGGTTGCTTATCCTCCCCTCAGATACGTCTTATTGCAGCGTATCAGTGGTAGGTGTACCAAACCTTTGTTGCCATCGCAAAAATAATAAACATAAAGTTGAGTCTGTGGAATGCTTACAGTTTGGTTAAGTAAAGGCACAAAAACAACTTTAGTTTTAGGAAGAAAATAAGTACTTTCTAAAGGGTGGAGAATCTTCATTGTCATGGTTAGAATATGAAACATGGGGCTATGGTTGTGGAACTATCATGAATAAGAGAAACAACACTTTCACATGGGAAACAAAGACGGGACACCTGTGTCAAACCCATGCGTTGACCCATCCTTCCACCCAAAACCTCCTCCCAACATGGAGTTTGTCGATCCTTATACTACACCAGTTAACATCCTCCACTGTTCCCGTCATAATTACTATGGTAACTAGAGGTAGCCCAGTAAACAATGTACGTAACAATGGGTCACAATCTCAGGAAACATCAGTTAATCATCAGGAGGGCAAAAATGTCTATCCAAAATGTCATGGCAATCCATCCAATAGCTGTTGAGACATTTCACTCAAAGCCATAAATGTCAACCTTGTCTTGCTAGAAGAAAAGTTACAGGATCACCAAAATCATGAGGATACATCATCTGAGTACAATGTTATGTCTGTTGAAAATTTCCAATCCATCAAATACACGTTGAAATATTTCACTGGCTAACTGCTGGTGGCAGTGATCACCAACATGAATAGGATCTATCATCGGGACAACATGAGACTGAACAACAGACTGACAGCTACCATGGCACATAACAGGCTAAAACTAAAAGCAGCCAAGCAGAATGGACATTAAAAAAATGTACATTATGTGGCAAAATGGTTGTGAAAACCTACATTTACCGTAATGCTAAAACTGACTGACTTGCACCAACGTACAAGCAGCGACTGAAAAACATCCAGCAGATGCAGAAGTAAAGACTTCTTTCCATGTGCCACACATTCCAGTCATGGAAGTGATCAGTTTGAGTGTCAGTTTGAGCCAAATCCCACTGAAGCATCTTATCTGTTCAGCCGACTGAAACAAAGTGATTAATGACTAATTGAGTTTTACAGCTTGGCAGAGCGATAACAGTGACTTTGGACTGCAGTAAACAAGCAGTACAGTAAAAGTCCTTCGCGTATAGTATGAACAAACAAATGAACTTACCAATAGTTAATTCATGGAGGAAAATACGTGAAGCTACACCACAAATATTATAGGTTACCCTTTCTGTATAGCTCTTTTTTTAGTCTCTGATCATCATCTCTCAGGTGTATATATCTCACGTGTATATATGTATGTATATATATTGACTAAATGCATGCACACTTGCAGTATATCTTGCTTGGCGGGACACTATACTGTGCTCTGATAGACAATCCAATAAAGTGTGTGCTGTCTCTATAAACATAAATTCCATCAACCGTGCAAGCCCCAGGGCCATATCGTGTTTGCAAACATCAAGCATATTTGCTGTATTGTCTAACAGCTTTAAACACTGACAAATGTTTAAGCTGTTCTCTATATCTGTCACTGAGGCTTTGCTTTGCTTCATATTACTTTTAGAAATTACTGTTGGCTTAAGTTTAGGCACTGTAAATCACCTTCTAATGACACCAATACGGTTTGTCCGTCCGTCCGTCCATCCATCCATCAATCCATCCATCCATCATCTATTTTGCATATCCATAAAGGGTCACAGGGGTGCTGGAGCCTAACCCAGCTGACATTGGGCAAGAGGTAGGGTACACCCTGTATAGATCGCCAGTCCATCGCAGGGCCAACATATACGGACAACCATACATGCATGTCTTTGGACTGTGAGAGGAAGCCAGATTACCTGGAGAGAGCCCACGCAGGCACAGGGAGAACATGCAAACTCCACACAGAAAAGCCAGTTTGTGTTCCTGCTATATGTCAAGGTCTTACCTATACAGTGAGTGAAAACTAAGACCTGTGTGTGCCAGAAGTGTTTGTTTTTTTCTTATCTAGGCTTTTATGAATAGTTCCTTCAACTGTGCAACAGACCTTTTACAACAGAATAAAAACTGGAGAGAGAGAACAAACTAAGGTTAAATTAGGCTACAGAGTAATAAAGAGATTCACCTTTTTTTCCTGTTTTATTTGTGGAGAACATATTCAGTCAAACTGTGTGTATCTTGAGGTAATAACTTTGTGCGCATGCTCTGAATGTTTTTGTGTGTGGCAGAAGGCAACCTGGCCAGTGATAAATCACAGTTCTGCAGCTAGCCAACTTTAATCTTCTCTTATTGTCTTTATTTCATTTCATTTCATTTGACCCTCTCTCATGTTGTATTGACTATGTTTCATTTTTCACACCTGCTGCACACATTAATTTTTTTCTTGGTTCGCCTTATCCCTCAGGCAAAGGAAACTGAATTATGTCCTCCACTGCTTCTCTGATCTCCATATTACTTCTCTCTTCTATCCCCCTCATGGCAGCATCTCATGTCACTAGTTCATTTGACCTGGGTCCTCCCTTAGGTTGTGCTTATGTTTACTCAAATGTTCAATCCTTACTCTGTTCATCCCCCAGTGTCTCTGAGCACATCTTAAAAAGCCATGTGTTCATGACACGTCACAAAGTCAAAAATTACGAGCTCCAACTTGATAAAAATGATTTTAACGCATGGCCAGGACAGATTTTGAGCTCGAAATCTCATGCAGAAATTCCATCATTACTTGTGTATACAGCAGTGTTCAAAAGAAAAACTGGCATGGTTTTCCAGGAAAATGGATGGTTTGCAGCCAAAACAACATGCCTCACTGATGCCCAGGCTGTTGGCTGAATTAGGCCAAATGCCCACTATTAGTCATATATGCCAAACACAATTTACTCCTTAAGACTAATTTTGAGTGAGTGTTGCCTCCTCAATTATTGTCAAATTATACTTTTTCACATTCATACCAGTTGATTGTATATGTGGTGAAAAAAACGTGGCATAATTAAGAAGAGTTTTATGTTACTAAATTATTAGAATTTACTAAATTACTAATAGGAGCAGATAAAACTCAGGTTGTAAGCATAGACACACTGCTGACAGGCAGCTGGAATTTTATTGCAGTACCACTCATTGTTTGATATGGACCTAAATATACACTGCTACCTTGGAACACCATTTTTCCAAGTTACTCTGGATACTTGAAAATTTCTTTATCCATAGTTCTGTTTATCAATAAGTCACCACAGCAATTCTCAGGGGGAAATTTATAGATTGTGTTTTTGAATTCAATGTTTTTTTTAGCTTGCAGCACAGTTTGATACATTCCAGTAATTATATATTTTTTCACCTTAGCAGCTTAAAAGTTTTGTCAGTCCTGTAGATTATCAAGTTTAACTGAAGTGAAACTTTAGCTGTAAATGCAACTGTGGGTACAGTATTGCTAGAAAAACAACATATATTGAACTCCTTATAGTCATACATACTTGCAAGTCCAATGTTCTGGATTACAGAGCAGCATGTTGTGATGACGGTCAATATGTTTATCGTTCAATGTATGGATAGCTACAACAGACAAAATAATGGGGCCATGAGTATATTTTCACCCGGCAAAAATTGAATGTGCTATTTAAACAGGGTAATTGTAATAGGCTTTGCTTGTGTGACTCAGAGGTTTTCATAAGATTACCTCAAGCTGAAGTCAAGTGTGGATATTTACCCTGAGCCTTCAGCCTCTGTAACAAGCTGGTCGACTCTGCTGCTTCCCAGTTAATTTGTCACCCTGTTTTCTCACTTTCTGCTCCAAAGTCTCTTTCCCTTTTACTCTCTTCTCTGTAGCTATATAGCTCACCTTCAGTGCCTTTGACCACTACCTTACTTCTTGACCCCAGTCGGACCCCAGTTTTCTTTCTGTTTCTCAGTATATTATTTCTCTGTCTCTGACTATTTGAAATCTCCTGCTCTTCTGTTAACCTACTTTCTTTCGTACTCTAAAACAATTAGCTCCTCTCCTGGCTGGCAGCCTGTTAGTTTCCTCCAGTTTTTGGGATTGCACTTTTTTCAGCTTCCTGTTTCCAGGCTTCACTGATGTCTGCACAGCTTCGTTGCTGTCTGTGTTTGTGTACAGTAAGCAGTAAAGGATAATAGATTCCTACCACAGATAACTTCATTTTCCAGTTTTATTACTTTCCACACCTCTGAAGTCAGTGTTTTGTAGGCTCAGAATCTATCCCTCCACTCTTATCTTCTCCATTAGTCCCCCAATCAGTAGTCCCCATGATATGGATTAGCCCTACCAGGGACCAATTCATCATTTCCAAATAGTGCAGTACTCCTGCTCACTACTCCTCTGTCAACCCCATGTTTTCTCACCATCTCTCTCTTGAAACTATGCAAGTTAATTAGTATTCTGACCTTTAATGCAATACATACTTTCCATTGAGAATGCAATTATGTCCACTCCATGGACATCTGTTGGAAACATATAGAAACAGAACCATTTAGTACATAAGTGGTCACGCACACTGGCAGGATAGGCTCTTCATCTGACTGTGCTTCCCTATGACTGCCATTAATCAGCCTCTGCTAACATGCCGTTTTATTGAAGTTACAGCACATTAACATTGTCAGTGGCTTTTGTTGGTAGAGGTCAGAGTAAAAATACAGTTCACTAAAATGCCTGTTGCACTAAACACAACTGTTGAGGGGATTGTATTCTCCTCCTGATCAAGTTTGATATGTCTGCATCAACAAGCCATAAAAGCACTTAACCATTAGTAAACATATCTCACTTGTCTTGACACAAATGCATTAACATTTCCATATAGACACAAAAATAACTGCTACTTTAACATTTATCTTCTTTTTGAATATCTCCCTTCAGCAACCTCAGCACTGAATGCAGTAAAGTAGGTTTTCTGTGGCACATTACCAATTCTTTCCTAAAATGAACTGCAGCTTTGTGCAGTAGTGCAAATTTTGGACCCACCCTGTCATTCAGTGTGTTTTCTTGATTTTAATTATTTTCTACATTGTACATTAATATTTAAGAAGGAACACAAATGGAATTATATAGTAAACAAAAAAAGTGTTTTGATTGAGAGAATGCAGAGAATACAATGAGCAAAGCTGTCATCAAAGCAAAAGGTGCAAGAGGTGACCACTTTGGAGAATCTAAAATATTAAATTATATTCTGGTTTGTTTACTAGTTTTTGTTTACTACCCACACCTGTGGGACTACTACATAGTCCCACAGGTGTTCCTTCATAGATTTGATGTCTTCAATATTAATCTAGAATGTAGAAAATAATAAAAATAAAGAAAAACCACTAAATGAGGTGGTGTGTCCAAACTTTTGACTGGTACTGTATATCTACAACGTCTCTTCCTCACATCCCTTGAGCTCCACACCTCCAGAGAGGTTAGAAATTGGATCCCATGGGTCATGTGCAGAAAAGAGATATTATGTGGGATTACAGCATCAGAAAAACAGTCAGTAAACTACTGCAGTGCTGTGCAGTCAGAAGAGGAGTATGTGAAGAAGAAAACGAGTGAAAATGAATTCAAATCTAAAATGCCGAGGAAGTGCTACTTCCACCTTCCTGCTGATCAGAATGCAGACTTGGATATGAACAGGCAAGCATGAAATGTGTTATGTCATGTAGAGGAGAGGAAGAGGAAAACATTTGCTGTGCTGGGAAATCAAAATGACACCAGACACACCAAAGAAGTGGACATGTTGATCCCACAGCTTGAACTTGTCCTCCTGTGTCTTAATAAAGAAAAAATCCTTCATCTCTCTTCCTGTATATTCTACTTCAAGTCAAAACAGTTCAATTTCTCTCTTATATTGAACTAGGTCTAAAGTATTTTACAATCTTCCCCTGCTAATCTTTGTATATACAGTACAGTATGTGCCCATGAATCTAGTCAACCCTATTACAGGCTGCCCTTACAAAAGAGCAGTGACAATATACCTATTCACTTTTTCTCATTGACAGCCAGTGACAGCCTTACCAAGGACCACTTGCTCAGAGGACTGTGTATGACTTTGTTTCCGCCTCGCCTTTGTCACAAAGGTCAGTCCATGCAACTGGCTTCATCAGTAATGGAGGGTTTTTTGTTTATTGGTATTTGCTATGACAAATGAGTAACCCTCCTGCCCCCTAGTCCCCTGTGAAGGTTAATGATTCCACACTCTAATATCCCTCTCAACTGAGACAGCATCCTGTCTGTTATGTCATTTTATCCCCAGACCACTGACTTTAAGGAATGCACATCCTATTATTTGAATTCACAGAAGATGACAGTACAGTCTTCCTGCCCATATGCTGTGAAGTTGTGGTAACTCTTTTGTCCATATTCTGCTATCCTATTGCCACTGCCGTGTGGTTTACATGTATCAGGACCAGCTGCTACATCTCAGTCTTTGAGAATAAGTTTTTCAGCCAGTACCATCAACAAGGCTGTTTTTATGTGTGGGGGAAAGAGTTAAACATCCCTCTGAACATCTAAAGTCCCAAAATAAATGCAACAATGCACCACCCTTTAATTTGCATTTATCACAGATTGGAGACATGCAGGGAAGCAATTTATGTAACATAACCGTGCAGTAATGAAAACAGTGAATCACTTAACACTGAATTAACCTGTGTCTGCTGATTATTGATCAACTATTGATACAGGAAAATACTGTCCCCCATATTTTATCATTAATTTCTCTTCCCCATGCATTCTTTAAACAGTTGACAGATACAGAATCCTTGAAAAAGAAATTTGCAAGTTTGCTAATAAGTGCCACTTGGTCTTTAGAATGTCACTGGCCTGGTATTGGCTACCTAGTAGTAACGTTTAAATATGGGAAGACTCAGAAAACCAGCCAGAGTGGGCCTACATAGATTTTTGATATTCTAAAGAGATATATAACATTTGGTATAGATATTGATGATATTTACTCTGTAATGTGTTTTAATTTGAGACCTAAGCACATGATATTATTATGACCAAACTTAACAGGAAAATCATTCTTTGATAGTCAAGAGTTCACTTTCAGTCCAATTTATTGTGTAACCAAAACTTTTGCTGAATGATTTAATATATTGTAAAAGATTAGTGATCGCCACCTCAGGATTAAACAGGATAACAAATAGCTCATCAGTGCACGGCTGATAGATATTATGATATACCAACTGGAATATCCTTGCTGTGCATCAATAGAGAAGATTACAGTTGTGGTAATCTTCATTTGAGGAAGAGCAAAAATAGAACAATTTAGTCCTGAAGAAAAGCAGCACTTCAGTGGTATGGGTGTATTTCAGGTTTGAGATGACAGATGTGCAACAAAAGAACGTATTATTGTAAGGCAACACCACAAACCTAAAGCACTATTGACAGCTATATGTTGAGTGTTTGACCAAAAAGTCAGGTGAAAGTAGTGATTCTCTAGCTTAGTTTAGTAATCAAACTACTATTTCAGAGTTATTTGCAAGTGTTTGTATGAAAAAGGCTCAAAAAGGCACTGTGAAGCAATGAACACCATAAAAACAATGGTGTGTATTAACACAGTGAATAAAGATGGATCCTCCAAACACCAGATATAAGATATGCAATTTCGTCTCGCACTTAAATCAATCAAGTTGCCCTCAGAGAAAGTATGTCGAATGCAGGAAAAAAGTTGAAATAGCAATACACCGCTTCGACCGATTTGAGGAGGTTGTGTTTTTTTAAGCAGTGCTGTTGTGTAACTGTGCATGGCCATGAAGAAAGAGAGAGAGACAGGCACGGTCAGAGTTTTCAATGTAAAATTATTGACTTCATCCTGTAATTTTAAGCCCCTACAGTATAGATACAAAGACTACTGAAATATAATAATTTTCATCTTGAATAAAATATAGGGTAAATCACTGTTAGTTCATGATATTCAATATTCAGCCTGCCCCTCTCTCTCTTCACTCATTTGTCTTCCCTCCTCCTCTCTGATGGGCTCGCTGACAGATCATTACTTTGGCACTATTCCAGATGTGCTTGGCTGTGTGTGTGTGTGCGCGTGAGACAGAAACTTATAAATGAACAATGAGCAATGCAGTGGTGAGCCAGCTGACAACAGGTCATGGTGAGAGGTTTGATGAATGTGTTCCTCAAACCCTCTGGCCTTCTCAGTCAATGGAAAGGTCACAGGACCAGCCTGACCTCCCCTGGAGAATCTGTGGTTGTATACTAGTGTGGGCTATGCTGTCTAGTCACACTGGCTGCAATAATCATATATTGATGTATTTAGAATTCTTTTATATCACCAGAACACAATGATCTGTGTTTGGTTTGTCCAATAAAATGTAAGCACCAGGCTGAAGATGTTAAATAGTTAATAATCCACTCTCTGTAAAAATGTATCTATAAACAATATAAGGAAAACATCAGTGTGCAGTTTGGGTGGAGAAAGTGCTTCTATCCGGGTAGTGACTGACCTAACATTTAACGGTATTTGCAGCACAATGTGGAACTTGAAGGACCACATGCTGCTTTCAGTTTCAGTCTGAAACGCTTTCAGCAGCATCCATACTTTTCCCAAGAGACACAGCAGACAATGGAAATCGCTAAGCTACTGCTTCACCTACTGCTTGCAACCTTAGCTGACAGCACTATCAGGAACCACAGAAGCCAAGAATGGTGCTCCACAATGAATCACCATCAACTACAATTTCACAGCATATTCTCTTTGTGTTGTTGCCTTTTCTGTTTGTTTTAGAATCTGCTGGATAGTGTAAGTTGACCCCATTGTAACAGAATCTATGAGACATTGTTTTGAAGCATACAGAGTGAAGTCTTAAAGAGAATGAATGAGCCATTTGAGAAGTAATGTTATCTTGCAGAGTTTTTTCTTTCCTATTGGTCTAAACCTGCAGTCGAGGCCTGCATCCCCTGCAGCAAGGGTATTACTCAGTTAGTCAGATAACATTTATTAATCTAATTACTATTTAACGACTATCAAATTTACACATTGAGAGAGCTTTCATGAGAACCCACATGGACTGTTTTTCCCCTAGACATAAACAGGCTATTTTCAGTTTTCAGGATACAAGGACTTGTGACTGAACATAATGGCAATGAATAATCACCTCAGAGGAGGAGGAAGCCTCATAGTGTGGGAATGAAATGCCATTTAAATGTTCAGGAAGAAACTCGTGACAATTAGATTATTATTAGATTATTATTTGTTCACTTTTAAATGTCTGTAAAATGGTGATCTCCTACAACCCCCCTCCATGTTCCAAACTTCAGGTATGATTATTCTCTCCTGTGCAATCCCCTGCTTGAAACTCAATCACGCCATGGGACTGTGCATCATCTCTACTTGCATGTGCATGACTAAGTGTCATTCTAACAGCTGTCAATATGAAGAGGATTCAACAGACATTATTAAGTCCTAATTATTTACTGTCACTTCAATGATGTTATTTGTCAGTCACACAGATACTGGAAAAGACTATGCAATACCACTGAGACCTGCCTCATGCTGTTAGTCATCTTGTATTTAATGCTGTAATTAGGTTTATCCATGTGACAGTGGCAGATATTAACTGTCATCCTGAGAGGCAACCCAACAGGTTCTAAACTGCACATGGTCCGTGTTTATCTATTCATGTCTAGATAATATACAATAACAATAATGTATAATATTATATATGGTCAGTTGCATAGAAAGTAATGTGCAGTTCTGAGACTGAAGGCATCATTACAACACAATCGATGTGACAGATGCAGTGATCCATCCACGATTTAACTGTTAAGATGTTTAATAAATGTGGTGATGTAACATTCTTTATTAAACCTCACAGACTGGAAAGAGAGCGGCTTGTAGCATGAATTAAGATGCCAAGTACACAAGTATAGCATATTATTATGTTTTAATTTAAAAATAATTACTGTAATAATTTTGCTATCATGTACAGTATATGTGATAAATTAATTTTTAATATATACACTAGGAGTACACTGTAGTTGAATAAATAGTGCCTTCCACTTAAAGGGTAACTCCACTGATTTCGCACAGTAAGTGCGAATGCATGTGTGATTGTCTCCAGTCATGAAACTTGAGGCAGTGTTGGCTCGAGCTAAAGACAAGAAGTTTGAAAATGACAAAAAAATCTGTTGGTGTTGAGTTAGAAAAAAGTGAGCTTAACAGAACTCTGAAGTCCACTCCTCATCTCTATTTGACACTAGCAGCTCAAGGCTAAATTAACTACTAGTAGCTGACACTCCAAATAAACGAGAAGTGGCCAGGCTGCATTGTGGCCAATGAGGCAGGTTTTGACAAGGAAGAGAAATGCATGGAATAAATAAGAAGATATCACTGGTTCTACTGGAACTGAAGTCAACGCTCTTTTAATGATACTAATACTACAGTATTCACAAAATAGATGTAAGCATTACACACTGTATGCAAGTATGCATTCCATGTTACTCTTTTTTTTCCTTTCTGCTGTTGGCTAAGAGTAGACCAAAATGTGACTTGAATTAATACAATTCAATCAAAGAGAAAAATGATTTCAACCACTGTGTGAACACTTCTTTGCGTAGTTCACTGGATAATCAAAGTGAGGTAGAGGAGTGAGTGAAACAGACAAAGGAGGGGTACTGCACAAACTCAGTGTCAGCTGAGTGAGCTCCAAACAAGAGTAAGGTAAGTAATGAAAAGAATGTGTATGATTTAGCCTAAGGTTTTCGGCTCTGTTCAGTGTAATGAAATACACCTTGTGTATCATGAGCTGCAGAGTAATTTCAGCAGTTAAGATAAAGCTGCAGTGGTAGTGACTGGTGCATTTTTAGCAGTCTTTGCTGAGAGGAGAAACTGAATCAATAATGCAACCATATAGGCGTTGGCTGGGGAATGCAATTTTTTTTTTTCATTCTTAATTCCCATTACTCCCTCACACAAATGTGCACACAAATTCAGTATGCATGTTTATCACACACATCTCCCAATGAATTCTGTAAGGCATACCCTGCATGGTGGCTAATTGCTGTGAGGCACTAGCTGCTGAAAGCAAAATATATATAAAAAGCATGCTTCAATTGCGCCACAACCCTCCTGCAGCTCATAGAACCTTTTCATAGTGCATCCAATTTAATTATAGCACATTTTCAATTATAATCCAACCAACTACATCACAGGAAACCTTTACCTTAACCAACCCACCAGCTCTGTAAAACATCTGTGTGCGGTATAAATAAAATGTTAAATGATTCAAAAATGTACCATCTTACAATAATGTACTATTTTTCATTTCAAGTGTAGGTCATTTGAGCTTCTGTATATTTAAAAACAAACCAGTTAGACAGACTGCATTGAAAATATGACACCCAAAGGGAATACCGCAGCTTTCTCAATTTTGGCCCGGGTTGTTACTAATGCAATGTGGCTCTACATGGCAAGGCTTTTCCTGAATACTTAAGAGACCAGATTGCGTGGCTTCACAAAGACGGGAAAGGGTGCAAGAGCATCAAAAGGCTACTCAATATAAGCTAAAACACAGCTGCTGCAGTGATTAGGAGATGCAGGAGGAGCCATACTACTATTAACAGAAGGCACAGTGGCTGTCCCCAAAAATGAGCTACTTATGCAGCCTTATTTAAAAAACAGAAGGCCATGTGCTTCTGATTTGGCACAAGGATTATCTGGAAACTGGTGTTTCAAGTGACTGATCAGACACTGTGAAGGACATCACACAAAGACAAATTCAAAGGACAGTGTCCAAGAAGAAAACTAGTTGGTTTTTGTTTAATTAATCAAACATTTTTGTTTTTCAAATAAATTGGATTAATTATTCTTTGGGCTTTGGCTATATCAAATAAAACTGTATTAAATGGACAGGATCTGTAAAGTAATTAACATTTTCGTGATAGCGACCAGGGGTGTACTCTATTTTGTTATATTCTGCAAGTGGTAAGAACCGATATGAAAATGTGTGTGTATGTGGCCTACTGTATTATTATATATTGGCTGTATTGGGCTTTCAGTATGAATATTGCTCATTAAAGTGACACACAAAGTGAGGACTCAGTAACCAGGCCACTCTGAGGATGTGATGACCTTTAACACTAGTATAGGAGCCACGCTATAACCAACAGATGGATTGTGTGATTTTAATCAACATGTAAGATGTTTAAACTGCTCTGGAGAGTGAGGTGCAATAAACTCTGTCTCAACTGCCTCAATCGCTGACTGTGTCTCCAGTGAAACCAAGCTGCTGCTGCACTACTGGCCTAAGGGACACAAATCAAATGTTTGTGCTCATGTATGTGTGTGTGCAAGCGTATACTTGGGTTTTTAGCACAGCATGTGCGTGTATGTTCTGCTTCACAAGGAGATGAATTTCCATTGTACTATACAGTACAGTGTGTCGATAGGGTCAGGTTTTATGCCTGTTACTGGGATGAATACGATATAAATAGGCTTGATGGCTGTTTTGGATGAGTGATGCATTCTAACAACCTTTGTCAGCTTGTAAATTGGTTCCACTACTGCTGAAAGAAACCTGCAATCCTCTTCTTATTGTATGTAGAAATGTGTGAATCTGTGAGAGTGGGAGATAGAGAGAGGTGCTTTGGTTGCAGGCATTAAAAATATACATTTTCTTTAGCAGTTAATAAAGATTGCCCACACCCACCATGAGAAAAATGGCAAGGGATATCAAATTCACACCAGCAGATCGGCAATCACACTTGCACACAGAATTTAAATGGAGCCCTATTACACTGGAGATTGAAATCTATTCCTCACAGTCAAAACCTTCTTTGGCCAATACACATGGAGAAGTATGCAAATGCACATGCAGGCACGTCAACCTACAAGCTGGATGTGTGATTAAAATGTAATTCTTTAAGCTTTCATTTAATTTCAATTTGTATTCGTGAAAGAGAGGAGCAAAAGTGGACCTGGAATATGAGCTTTGCTGTGGTTTGAATGGTAATGATCGGCTCCATCTATTCCACAGTCTCTCTAGGGATTGTCATTTTCACATTTCATTATAAGAAAATCAGGGATTTTACATGATTTGCAATGAAACCACTCCACAGTTTACCCATTTGTTTAGTTTCTTAAAGGGATTGTGAGCAAAATCATCTCTCTACCCTACTAGAAGGTGGTCTAAGCTTTGCTCATCACAACAAGAAAATGCTACTGTAAACTAGTAGTCAGCATCCTTTCATAAAAGGAAACACAACTCCTCTTTGTAGTCTAGGGACATACAATGCAGACAGAAATCTGTCCCTTTTAAAACATCTGAATATTTTTCTGTGAAAACTGATAACAGTAAGCCTTAAGGTATATCTATACATCTTCCTTTTACATCTCCATATCATAGAAAGACTGGGCTTAAAAGGGGAGCGCCACCTTGACTGCACACATGAAAATATTGTTTGTTGTGTTATTGTACTACTTGCAAAAAAAAAAAAGTTGTATGAAGCCTTTTGTGGCTCCAGAGGAAGCTGTAGTGTACAAGTTTGGAAATGAATGAACTGGTGTGGAGAGAAAGAAGCAAGGATGCTTATATAACCCACTCCTCGTCACTGTTTTAGGCTGATGATGGCTCTATTCATAAATGGTAGTGTTATGGCTTAATGACTTAAGACCATAAATGAGTGAATATTCTGAGTCAGTCATTTAAGTATGTGTTTGATCTTGCTGGTAGCATATAATCTCCTGATTACTACTTAATTATGGCTGTGTTATGATGGGTGGTAATGTGTGTGTGTAAAATAAGTGAGTGAACTTTTCAGGTCCACATTACTTTTCTGCAGGGCCCCACGACACCCTCTGACTACCCCAGCTTCCTAAAACTTTCCACATTTTCCAAAGTTTTATAACTCTACCATCAGTTTCCACTCTCTGGGTGGGAAACAGATTACGTGAGGAAATATGTGGCTATCTAGATATTTCCCCATGTTGCTAAATATCTGTCCTGGAGGCAGCATATGTGACCCGGCCTCTGACTGATAACTCAAATCAATAAACCAACATGGCAAAATCCCTATTGACAAACTGTCACCTCTAAAATACATGCTGACTCTTCTGTCTGTCCAAACCAGCCATGTGCTATTGTGTGCCCATGCAAGAAGGGCTAATTTGTCCAAACAAACTCTGTGTCAAAGATGAAAAATCCAGATCTACTTTGCTTCAGTCTGTGTTTGGTTCCAAACACTCTAAATACATTGCACATTAAAGAAAGCTAGCAGTTAGAGCAATTATACATGCTGTAACTGTTTCCAACTGGCTTATCAGAGTTAGTTCCCCAGGATTTCAAACTAACCACGGTGATTATAATATAATGATTTAAAGCACCTTAAGGACAGGGCACACACACAGTAGCTCGATATGTTGTCCAATCAAAACAAAAATCAACACGTTCACCTTTGGGCTTCATTATGTCCTTTCACTTTTTAGCAGCTCATCAGACACACAGTGACTTTCATTTGTCTTTTATTTTCTGAGGAGAAAGGTGTGAGAAGGATGCTGTGCAGAGCTGATTAGTCTATCAACATATCACTTGGCAATAGTTTAAATTAAGTAGTTTAAAATAACAGTCATCAAATCCAGTAATAATAATTTCATTTGTAGGAATATTTTCTTTTATGATATCGGTACCTTTACTTTTAAGTAAAAGCTCTTAGAACTCCTTCCACCACTTGTAATTGCAAAGACTATTTAGATGTGTGTAGGCTTGTGTATACTTTCTGTACTGTATGTGCATCCTGGTATGTGCGTTTGTGTGGGAATGTCCTCAGCAGGATGTCTGCACTGACCCTGCAGGGGTCTAAACTCTGAATCTTATTAGTGTGAAAGATCACAAGAAGAGACATTATAACCCTGAAGAAATGAAAGAGAACTACATAAAGAGTTCACAATGACTTGGGTGCTCCTCTGATCAGCATCGTCAATGGCAACCATTGATTAATCATTTACTGTAAACCTACTGGCAAATCGCAGAAAATGTATAGTATGGCGTGGATAATTTCTTTTAATATGTTCAAAGATTAGGAAACAAATCAATGACTTTTTGAACAGAATGCGAAATGAGTGCACCCCTTGTGATTCCAAACAAGACAGAAAATTTACATTTTGATTAATTATTTTTCCTGTGTTGACCTCAGCACCATGAATGAATAATCTTGCATGTTCTTGGGAGTGCATGATACAGCTACACAGAAGCACACACACACACTTCTATACATTTATATCTATATATTTTTTTCTCCCTCTCTGGACTCTTTGAACATAGCCTCTAGGGGCTCCTATTAGAACACCATGTTAGAGGAGAGATGAGGAGAAAAGAGCATCAAGGTCTTATGAAAATAACTCCTCCTGTTCAGTTGGTGAAAGAGATGGAGCAGGGAGGAGAAGGCAAAAGCAGGAAGGCAGGGATAGAACTTTAAAGACAGATGGTGGGGCGAGAATTAAGAGGAGGAGGATTCATATTCTTACTCTGACTGAAATTAATAGGGTTTTTTTTATTCCCAGATGGGTTAAGACAGATATAGTAAGAGACAGGAGTGAGGGAGTGTATACATGAAATAATAAAGTTCTGATGCAAGTGGACAAAAGAGCTTAAAAGAAAGAGCCATCCTCAAACACTCATGCTGCTCGCACAAAGACCTGCACAAGCAGCACTCTAACGGTTTGATGATTTCCTGACCTTGAAATTCATTTTGCCTGTCCATGTGATATTTTAGTGCCATGAGCAGAGGGCATGGTACTCAAGTGGGACAAGACATGATAAACGGCTCAGATCCATGTTTATTTCTAGCTCAAAGTCAATCTGCTGCCACTTTGGTGATTTTTATCACCAAGAGCAAACTACATACACACAGCAAATAAACCATTTTAACTATTCACTCCCTGGCCAGTAGAGGTGTTCAAAGAGGAATTTAAAAAATCTGCATTTACTGTGTTTAAAGCAGGAACATCAGTAAATCAGTCTACATTTACCTGTAAATTAGTATGAGTGATTCTTCCGGTATCAGCTCATCAATCCTGTGCATCAATGCCTCCTGTTCCAACTTTTTTTTTAAAGTAAATGTAGAATTTCAGATTTTATTCTTGCTGCATACTGGAAGAAATTCTCACTTCTGAATCGTGTTTAAAATTCTTGTTAGTCTGGTCAGGTGAGGAGTGTGTCCTGTGTGGGGAGGTGACCTCTTTGGAAAATAACCCATGACTAGATATAGGTTTGCATCTAAGGCCTGCTTATCAGAGCATGCACCTCTCAATTTATCCTTATTTTCTCTCTCTCTTCACCTCACTTCCTCCACTTCCGAAAGCCACTTGTTTTTTCACCTTCAGGTCCTTCTCTTCTTGTTTTCAAACCCATTTAATTTTTAATAATTTCCCTTTAATCCAAGGCTAACTGTCAGAGATGAATCTGCACCATAGCATATTAGTTAAGGCTGCAATTTGGCTTAACACTAACCATATAATTATAATCTGATTATGATTTAACACTTTCAACATATTACTGTAATTTTGTTATTCACTGTAACAATGAAATATTGCTAATGTTATCATATGCTATAGAGGATAGTGGATAGCACTTAATGGCAAGTCAATCTGAACTGGTTTGAAACAGAAAAAGAAATACTCACCTAAAGTAAAATACAAATAAAATCATAGCTGCATGGACACATGACAGTACAGTGTTTGTTTCAGTGTGGCAAAGCTGAGCAAATTATTTAGAGAACACTTTTGTATGGAGGACAAAGACAGAGGGCAGAGAAATTGTTTATGTGTGTGTGTGTGTATATATATATATATACAGTATGTACAGTAAAGTGCCCACCCTTGTCAGTAGGCCTACATGTGACCACGTATATGTGTGTGCACTTTCTTGCATATGTGTGTATGTCACTATCAGTCACATCTCTGTCCGTGTTCCTGTGAACAGAGTTACATAATCAAAACACCAAGAAAAAGAGGGGAAAAACATTACAGAAATCATTATGAGATGAGGCTTGTTCTCCTCCTGGCTCAGACCCCCTGACACAGCCATGAGTTACTTAAAATAGCCCCCTGTGTTGTTATGCACATTAGAGCGTCAACAGTATCCCACTGTGGATCGAGGTCAGAGAGAAAAAACAGCAGCCTGATGTGGGACATTTCAGATTAGTTGTAGGCACGATGCCTGGCTGGAGAACTCTGCGTATGTATGCCTGTATGTGAGTGAGTGAAAGAGAGAGTGTGTGAGAGAGAGAGCATTAATATGAATAGGTCTGGACATCAAATCTTAATACATTCTTAGTACCAATTCTACAGTATGGAAAACTGTTGAGTGCCCACAGCTGTCTAGACAGATTTGTAATCTTATTAAGTTGTTTTTCAATTAATTAGTTCCTGATTTTGTTAAATATTCTGTGAGTTTCCATCTATTTAAAACAGTTCTTGTATTACAGTGTTTTTGGGAAATATCTTTCTGTCTGAGAGTCTGATCAGTAGATCGATATCAACCTCAAGTTGGTGTGGTAAGTACAGAGTTGGTGTTTAGAGATACTTAGCTGAGCTTAACATAAAGACTGAGGACAGAGGGAAATGGATAGGCCTGCTCTGTCCCACGTTCCAAAAACTACTCATACCAAGTATTTAACTCGATACTTAAAAAAAAAAACCTGTATAACCATATATCAGCTGATATTAATTCATCTACATGATATATACTGAGTTTATTTTACAGTTGGAAAAATAAACTTGGCAGTGCACTCTGGTGGACAAACTTTATGCTGTTTCACATATCTTCACTGCTGCAATTTCTTGTTGCTTATCAGCTTACATACATGCTGATACCAATATATCGGCCCAGCAGATTTATCAGTCTACTACTAGTTCTACTAACTCCTCAAAAGCCAAAAAAGAGATTCAAAAATGTCATGTGAGGTTGCCAGGTTTGGCACCATGGTGCCTGTACAGAGACCAATACCTGCGCTCATCAGCTGTATTTAGTAACCCACACTTTAACCCATAATGCTGCATATAAGTATTGTTTGAATGGATAATCTATTCTTTTTATGCCAGAAATGAATCCAGCACTTAAAGGATAACACAAGGCCTTATTTACCATGTTTTGGGTGTAAATGATTCAGGGACAAAAATCTTTGCAATCTATGCTGTATTAAGCAAGAACGGCTCAGCATGCTACCATGAAACAGCACTGCAATGTAACCAAATTGGACATTTGTCAAAGTACATCCACTAAAAGTACTTGTTTTTGTGACTGAAAGGCACAAGTTGTTAGCATAGGTGTCTGACAACATTATGGATAGGATTCATACAGAGATCTGCCACTTTATTTAAGAATAAGATCCTTTTTGTTTAACCAGAAAGCATCCTATGAAAGACCTCCTTTAACCTGAGGTATTACTCAGCCCTGGATATGAATGGGATGAAAAATACTGTAAGTCAGTGGAATAATGCCAGTACTGCAGGGGCCCAGGAATAAAACAGAGGTGTGGAAAGGTGAAGCCACAGAGAGGAGAGAGGAATCACAGAGCAGAGCAGTCACTGTTCTGCCTGATATCCTCCTCTGTGACACCTTCTCCCTCAGGGTATTGTGACATCCAGAGACACGTCCAAGCAACTCTTATCAGCCCTCGCAACACACACATATACACACATACACACACAGAGCAAACCCCACTCTGGTCCCAGCTTGAGGAGAGCGTGCTCTGTATAGGTATGCAATGACAAAACTGTTCTGGGAGATTTATTTGACGTCTTACCCTTTCAGTACTGATCCATTACTATTATGGTCTTCGACACAAGCTCATGGTCCCTCTTCAATTCCAACGGACAATTAAGGAAGAAAGATAATGACTTTGATGCGAGCTCTATTAGATCCATGCAGACATGCATATGTGCCCTGAATCATTAGGAGACCTCTGTATCTTCAGACCTCCAGGAAGCCAGGCACTGTTCATGGTTCATTTAAAGAGGGCCTATTTCTGTCCTGCATCATGCGGAAAGCCCTTCAGTAACATGTATGAGGGGACCCTTCACACGTGTGGCCATCATGTGCTCTGTGCATATGACACTTAGAGTACATGGCACTATGGGGACTATAAGTGGCTGAGCTGCAGAGCAGATAAACGTCAGCGCCGTTTTAGGCAGCCAACGTGGTCATTCCAGACAAGGTGACAAGTAAAAGAGGTGAGGTATTTGTGTTGCTGTAATGCTGAGGTGTTTGAGGTTAGAGGAGGAGGGTGACTAAAGACCATAAATAGCAGCACTTTGTGTGTATGGGTAATTGTATTCAGAATTTCATTAAAGTTAATCTGTGAGACCTTTTGGTGTTAACGAGTTATTGCTGAGGTACGAAAAAGAAGAATGTATTTGTGTATGCCTTTCTTCTGCCAGGGTGAGTTACTGGTTCACGGTGACTAGATGTCTCAGATTTTGCAGGGAGGGAGGAAGGACCTGTCAAAATGTCCCTGCTTCTGTTGGTTGGTCAGGAAGCAGGAATCTTTGAGCCTTGTCACCATGTCTGAACCCCTAGATGAGCAAGCTTATTACACTGGAGAGCTAATGCAGAGAGAGTCTTCCAAAACCACTAGGTTTGGGATTAGTTGTGGAAGAAGCATTTAAAATCCTTTACTTAAAGCTGCCATTATAAACATGTTTAGGTTATCAATAGCCAAATGACTAAATGTGAAAGGGCTGCTTGTAGCAACAAACCCACAGAGAATAGACCTTATTCACACTACCTGACCAGAACAAAGTTATACACAAAGTTAGCGTTAGAGTATTTAGCCACTAAAAAGAGACAGATATTTCCTTTGGGAGTTGGTGGAGACCAACACAGAGCCAGTGTTGGAATCATCAGCTGGTGCCAATGTTGCTTCAGTCTACTGAATATGTAAAAAAAAAAAATATTATTGCTGGTTCAAGTCGATATAATATTATCAGCAAAATGTACTTGTATTAAAAGTAGAGGTACTCATGCTGAACGCACCCTGTACTGTAAAATTATAACTGAACAGCTGGCCAAAGAGGAGATTTTATCTACATTATGTGTATTGTTTGGTATTAAAACCTGTAACCATTAATTATATTTTATACCATAAGATAATATATTTAGTACAAGAAATCTGAAACTACAAAGTACTTATCCACCAAATACACGCAGTGGAGTAAAAAGTACAATATTTGCCTCTGAAATGTAGTATTGTATTAAGTTGCATAAAAGGGAATTATCCAAGTAAAGCACCTTTAAAGGACGGCACTTGAATAAATACACCTGTTACTTTCCATCACTGGATGGGGATCACTGATCAGCTGCTTGTATTTCTTGTACTATTTTCCTGTATGAGCCAGGTGGGTGTTCCATGTTTACCACAGGTACTTCTGGCACACATATCTTTCACCCAGCCCAAAGCAGCACATTCTTGAATGGTGGGACTCAGCTGTTGAAAGCCATGGAGAAGCTATGGGTGTGGGCTATTAGAAGTGTTTGTTCCCTTACATTTTTTTTTTTTGTCGCAGCCTGTTTTCTGATTTCATGACTAGTGTCAAGTAAAACATGCAAATAAAAATAATCTCTTTATAGCACAAGAAGATCTATTTACTTCGCTATGACTAATTTATTTTGCATCTGCATTCAGCTGTATTCTGCACACACATGCATGCACACAGCTGTATTTTCAAATCCAACAATGCCAGACTATCTACTCCATGTGTGTTAATGAGAGTACAGCAGCTGGGGGTAACAGATGTTACACGGTGTCCGGGGGTAGCAGAAAAGCCATCACCATCTCACCCTGTCCTAATGCTTATGCAGACAGGCTGGCTTGGGGTGAGGACTAGACAGGTTGGGTGCTGCAGGGGGCCAGGGCAGACAAACCACTCATCACTGACACTATCTAATACTGAGAGAAGCACTGCTGCATACTGTAATTCCAGCTTACCTCATTAAAATGGTCAGATCCCATGCTCTGTCTTGCTCGCTTCTACTCGGGCTCTTTGATTTTCCCTCTCCCTGTAATTATCCAGCTTTTTTCCTTTCACACATATTGGTCTGAATTACCCTTCCCTTCACAGATGTCATGCTTCATTTCAATATCTTAATCAATGTGTCTCATCATTCATCAGGCAATTCTTGCATTTTCATAGGTGCACACCAATGTGTCCCTCCAGTTCTAGGCATCTACAGTACATCTAAGAATTTCTTGTAAACATAATTCCATTAAATGCTGAGATATAACCATATTTTTACCAACAAGTAATAAAATTTGTCAACCATGAACAACAAAGCCTTTACTCAGTTTTAACATTAAAGGATTGAAGGAGTAAGTCACTGAGGAGACTGCAGTTATATTTTCCATGAAAATGGGGTGGTGGTCGAGGGGCTGACCCACAGGGATTTTCAACAGACAATTCTCTCATCCACACAACTTCTAACATGCGCAACATGTCTACATCAACAGTCAACA
>NW_026117804.1:10000-12500 GCF_001640805.2 Lates calcarifer
AGGGATGCCCCTGGTGGGGTCTGTTCTGGGCCAGGGGATGCTAGGGTTGGTGGGCAGAGAACAAGCCCGGCGAAGGGTGTTGGAGGGCGAGGGTGGGAGTTTCATGGCGAGTATGGGCCTGGAGCTTAGTGTTAGGCTCCAGCTCAGGGGTAAGGGGCCCCGCATGGGTTTAGGGTTAGGGCAGGTTAGGGTTAGGGCAGGTTAGGGTTAGGGCAAGGGGCCCCCCATGGTTAGGGTTAGGTAAGGGGCTCCACATGGTTTTAGGGTTAGGCAAGGGCCCAAGCAGGTTAGGGTTAGGTAAGGGGCTCCACATGGTTTTAGGGTTAGGCAAGGGGCCCAAGCAGGTTAGGGTTAGGGCAAGGGGCCCAAGCAGGTTAGGGTTAGGTAAGGGGCCCAAGCAGGTTAGGGTTAGGGCAAGGGGCCCACGCAGGTTAGGGTTAGGTAAGGGGCCCAAGCAGGTTAGGGTTAGGTAAGGGGCCCAAGCAGGTTAGGGTTAGGGCAAGGGGCCCCCATGGTTAGGGTTAGGGTTAGGTAGGGTTAGGGTTAGGGTTAGGGGCTCCACATGGTTTTAGGGTTAGGCAAGGGATCCACGCAGGTTAGGGTTAGGGCAAGGGCCCACGCAGGTTAGGGTTAGGCAAGGGCCCAAGCAGGTTAGGGTTAGGGCAAGGGGCCCCATGGTTAGGGTTAGGTAAGGGGCTCCACATGGTTTTAGGGTTAGGCAAGGGCCCAAGCAGGGTTAGGGTTAGGTTAGGTTAGGCAAGGGGCCCGAGCAGGTTAGGGTTAGGGCAAGGGCCCCATGGTTAGGGTTAGGTAAGGGCCCTGCGTGGTTTTAGGGTTAGGCAAGGGGTCCAAGCAGGTTAGGGTTAGGGCAAGGGGCCCACGCAGGTTAGGGTTAGGCAAGGGGCCCGAGCAGGTTAGGGTTAGGGCAAGGGGCCCCCATGGTTAGGGTTAGGTAAGGGGCCCCGCGTGGTTTTAGGGTTAGGGCAAGGGGTCCAAGCAGGTTAGGGTTAGGGCAAGGGGCCGGTTAGGGTTAGGTAAGGGGCCCGAGCAGGTTAGGGTTAGGGCAAGGGGCCCCCATGGTTAGGGTTAGGTAAGGGCCCCGCGTGGTTTTAGGGTTAGGGCAAGGGTCCAAGCAGGTTAGGGTTAGGGCAAGGGGCCCACGCAGGTTAGGGTTAGGCAAGGGGCCCGAGCAGGTTAGGGTTAGGGCAAGGGCCCCCATGGTTAGGGTTAGGTAAGGGCCCCGCGTGGTTTTAGGTTAGGGCAAGGGTCCAAGCAGGTTAGGGTTAGGGCAAGGGGGTTAGGGTTAGGCAAGGGGCCCGAGCAGGTTAGGGTTAAGGGCCCCCATGGTTAGGGTTAGGTAAGGGGCCCTGCGTGGTTTTAGGGTTAGGGCAAGGGGCCACGCAGGTTAGGGTTAGGCAAGGGGCCCGAGCAGGTTAGGGTTAGGGCAAGGGGCCCCCATGGTTAGGGTTAGGTAAGGGGCCCCGCGTGGTTTTAGGGTTAGGGCAAGGGTCAAGCAGGTTAGGGTTAGGGCAAGGGGCCCACGCAGGTTAGGGTTAGGCAAGGGGCCCAGCAGGTTAGGGTTAGGGCAAGGGCCCCATGGTTAGGGTTAGGTAAGGGGCCCCCCGTGGTTTTAGGGTTAGGGGCAAGGGGCCCCATGTGGTTGTAAGGTTAGTGGTGGGGCCCCCTGGGTCTACCACAGGCCAGGTGTGGAGGCTTGGAGCCCAGGGGTCGGGTCTGGGGGCTTGGATTCCCGGGAGGGGCCCCCGGGTCGGGTCTGGGGGCTTGGATTCCCGGGAGGGGCCCCCGGGGTCGGGACTGGGGGCTTGGAGCCCAGGGAGGGGTTCCCGGGGTCGGGACTGGGGGCTTGGATACCCGGGAGGGGCCCCCGGGGTCGGGACTGGGGGCTTGGAGCCCAGGGAGGGGTTCCCGGGGTCGGGTCTGGGGCTTGGAGCCCAGGGAGGGGTTCCCGGGGTCGGGTCTGGGGGCTTGGATACCCGGGAGGGGCCCCCGGGTCGGGACTGGGGGCTTGGAGCCCAGGGACGGGCCCCAGGGAGCCACCTGGGGTCCAGGGCCTCCTCCTGGGATGCCCCCCTCTCCAGAGACTAAGTGTGAGCACAGGTAGAAGGGGAGATTTCCCCTTCTTCCCTTCCGAGCGATAGTATGCTCCCCTTCTCCCCTGTGCTCTCTCCAGAGACTAAGTGTGAGCACAGGGAGAAGGGGAGATTTCCCCTTCTTCCCTTCCGAGCGATAGTATGCTCCCCTTCTCCCCTGTGCTCTCTCCAGAGACTAAGTGTGAGCACAGGGAGAAGGGGAGATTTCCCCTTCTTCCCTTCCGAGCGATAGTATGCTCCCCTTCTCCCCTGTGCTCTCTCCAGAGACTAAGTGTGAGCACAGGGAGAAGGGAGATTTCCCCTTCTTCCCTTCCGAGCGATAGTATGCTCCCCTTCTCCCCTGTGCTCTCTCCAGAGACTAAGTGTGAGCACAGGGAGAAGGGAGATTT
>NW_026117805.1:0-30834 GCF_001640805.2 Lates calcarifer
TCCTTTATCGATAGGGTACAAGTTGCTCAAAGCCCTGATGCGGTTACTGAGTCGTACGCTTAGTGGTGCACTCTTGATTTTTCCCTTCCGGAGGTTGATCAGGGTGTACCGCTCTCTTTTGCAGCTGGAAAAGAAGGTAAAGTAAGCAGTTCCCTCTAGAAGGGGATAACGTGTCCAACAGACCTTTAGAGACGGGAGCATACACGGCTTATGCATTACTGTTTTTTGAAAAAAAACAGGCACATTCCAGTTTGTCTGGGCCGAGCTCCGACCGGTGAGAAAAGTCAATAAAACCAGCAAAGTTTGTGCACCGCGCAACTTTGTCAAACTGCAGTATAGTGCTTGCAACGCCTCGGCGACAAGCCTCAGATGAGGGTCAGCTAATGCTGATGTCGCCGAACTCTGGCATTGTGCAGTGTGGCCACCATCAGCCAGGGTGCTGTGTCTGGAACCGACCCCACCGTCTCTGACAACTCCAACTCATACTTACCTGGCAGGGGAGATACCATGATCAAGAAGGTGGTTCACCCAGGGCGAGGCTCAGCCATTGCACTCCGGTTGCGCTGACCCCTGCGAATTCCCCCAAATGTGGGAGTCTCGACTGCATAATTTCTGGTAGTGGGGGACTGCGTTCGCGCTCTCCCTGACCGCTACGTCAAAGGAAAACAAGGTGTCCCGGGTAGCTTCTTTTACTCGTAAGCGTGAAAGCGTGCTGCCAACTATGCCAGTTTTACGACTGCAGAGTCGGTGCTGTTGTCGGGCCGTGACGATTGTGGGCGTTTCTGTATGTTACAAGCACACATGCCCCCGCCCCGCCCCCCAAAGGCGGGGCTTTCCGCCTAAGCCTAACCCTCCGCAAACCCCATTGGATAGCGCATGTGACAGTACGGGCAGGGTAGCTGACGGGTGCGATCTGGGATTTGGAACGCGGCAGGCGCAAAGAGAGGCCTACCGTGACGGTGGTGGCTGGGACGACTGGGGTTCTCGCTGCCCTCAAGGCGAAGGCCGTACTGACTCTGGTTTCTCTTCATAACGCACAAGTCTTTCGCCTTTTACTAAAGACTTCCGTGGAGAGGAACGCCAACGAGTTTAAGCTATTTTTGGTAGGTTTGGCCGTAAGGCTGAGCCCTTTGAGTGTGTGAAAAGTCAAACGGCTGTCTCCGCTAAGAACCAGGGGTGCAAAGTGGGGAGACTGGGTGGGGGTGCTAAGCAGCAGCCATTGTTAGGCTGGCTTGAAAACAGGGCACCGTGACAAGAGAGGATCGTGCCAAGAGCTTGGACGGAACACGAAACGCTTTGGACTCATCGCTTCTCGGCCTTTTTGGCTAAGATCAAGTGTAGTATCTGTTCTTATCAGTTTAATATCTGATACGTCCCCTACCCGGGGACCATATATTAAATTGATTTTTGGATCAGGGAGCCGGAACGGGGGCTTGCTCCTTCCACTCCACGCATCGACCCGGTATTGCATTACCTCCAGGTACGGTGCACGTTCTCTGGAAACGCTTCTCGGTCTTTTGCTAAGACTGCGATCGCCTCCTGTTGGTGGTTAAAATACTTGTCTGTCGTGGCATCGGTTTTATCAGTGCTTGGGAGGATATTTCTAAATGTTCCTTGTTTAAAGCATTTCAATTTTCCAGTAATTGAAAATCTTTAACAAATAGGAATTCATTGGCTGAGAGAGCTATTTTACCTGTTCTCTGCAGGTTGTAACATCTTGACCAGGCCGATCAGGTAAGTACTCTTTGTCTCTTGTGTTATTTATTGTTTTTCATTATTCTTACTTGTCGGATTGATCTTTTACTGTTTTATTGTTTTCAGCACTTTTTTAGCTTGTGGTGCCTCCATCATGTCGGCCACCCATGCCGGCATGCGGAGGCACCACAGCGTTCGTTTAAATTTTGTGGAGAGAGAGGGTAAACTCCTGGGATGTCCAGACTGGACTTCTCCAGGAAGCTAGTCCAAAAAGCCTTGGGTTTCACACCAAATGATCTGAACTGTATACTGACCTTGCCTTTTGGTAAAGGCTTTGATGTGAGTTTCCGTTCAGCAGCTCTGCTAAGAGAGTTTTGGACACGTTTTGAAAATGTTAAACCCCAGTTTTCTGCCTTCAGTGTGGAGAAACTGACTGACAATGCCTTAAAAACGGTTATTGTCAGAATGTTCAATGAAACAGTGAATGCAGAGGACATTTGTTTGTGGCTGGGAAGATATTGCACATGTTAAAGGCCAGGCTACCAAAGTGGAGATGAGGATGGCATTTGGAACTGCGCTTGGAGGGTCCCCATTCACAATGGCAGGACCCCAGGGCTTCCAAGGCCTAAACATCTGCCATCCATGATAGTTCTGGGAGAAACAGGGGCCTACATCCATTACCAGGGTCAGCCCAAGCTCTGCCGCAAGTGTGGTGAGCACGGGCACTGGCCGAAGCTTGTCAGCAGACTGTCTGTGGGAAATGCAGAGAATTGGGCACACCTTTGAGGAGTGCACCAATGCAGAAAATGCAATCTATGTGGAGAATCAAACCACCTCTTCAGAGATTGCCCCAAATCTTTTGCCAACAAAGTAAAGGCAGCAAAAGCAAGTGGGCAAAATGGTGGACCAGGCCAGGCAGTTAGAGAGCTAATTGAAGAGGCTGGGCGGAAAAATTCAAATCTCCCGCCAAATCCTGTGATTGGAGGAGTGGAATCAGATGAGGCGGAGAAAGGGAGGGCCTGCAACAGCCCCATCAACAGAGAGTTCTGGAGAGGATGGGGCAATGCAGGTAGAGGGCGGAGCTAGTTCAGATAATGAGGAAGGCCAATTGCAGACTGATAGCGAGGATGCCTCCCCCCAACGCCCAGCAAACAAAGAGGCTGGCATCAGAATTGTCCTCTGAGTCTCCTGTATTCTCAGAGAAGAGGGGAAGAGTTGGGACTCTCTCAGACAGTTCATCTGTGGAGGAGCCCAGAGTCTTCCCCTCCGATTCACCAAATGAGGTCTCATTTTTAACAATAGCTCTGCAATCAACCCCTAAGGACTCAAAACTAAATGCAAGGTTGCAGCCTAGACCAACCCCCAGAGTCCATCCGGGGACTGGAGCTAAACCCCCTTACTCTTCACCTGTAAGAGTGAAGGAAGAGCTCCATTCACAGCAGATTATCTGACTGCCATTTTATCTCTGAAATTCCTTGTATAGTCCTTTTAAAATTTCATACCTGTTGTTTTTAACCATACTCATGACTCTCACCTTCTCAACCGTCAATGTGAGAAGTGTGAAGTCGCGAGTTAGAGCCCAGAGTATTTTATCCTATCTTGTTTCCTTTAAGTCAGATGTGTTTTTAATACAGGAATGTGGCATTCCGTTTTTAAAACACTACAGACAGTGGGAGGAGTTGTGGCCATATACATCAATATGGAGTGGATCAAATTACAACAAAAATGATGGAGTGGCCATTTTAATCAAAAATCCTAAGGTTCTGGTGAAGGGCAGCACTGTGGTGAGAAATGGTCGGGCACTTTTAGCACACTTGACTTTTAGGAGAAGGGATTTTAATCTCTTAAATATTTATGGCTTTAATGACAGGAATGACAGGTATGACCTTTTAGAAGAACTGCAGTTCCACATGCTAGGTAGGGAACCTTTAGTTGTAGGGGGTGATTTTAATTGTATTTTAAGCAGGAAAGACAGGAAAAGAGGAGGGCAAGATTTTAAAGTTGATAAAGCATCACTTTTACTACAGGGCATATGCAGGGATTTTAAAATTCAGGACTGTTTTAAAACCATGCATCCTAGAGAGGAGGGCTTCACCTGGTTCAGTGGTGATGGCACCAGAGCCTCTCGCATAGACTATATTTTTACACGGGACTGCCCACCAACCGATGCTAGATTGACCCCTGTTTTCTTTTCCGATCACCTGATGCTTTCCTGCACCCTTTCGCTCTCTTCGGGTGTGACATCAGGAAGTGGTCTGTGGAAACTCAACTGCTCCCTTTTAGAAGACCAGGTTTTAGTCAACCAATACAGGGAGCAGTACAGAGAGTGGCAGACCCTTCAAGACTTTTACGACACATGCGCACACTGGTGGGAAATGGTGAAGGAAAAGACCCAGACTTTTTTTAGACAGGCAGGGAAGAGAAAAAAGAGTAGGGAAAATAGACGCATGATGGGACTGCAGAAACGACTACAACGCTATTTTAAACTACAACAATGCGGAATGGATTTTAGTGAGGAAATAAAACAAGTCAAAACAGAGATGTCGGTTTTAGCAGAAACCAAAAGTAAAGGTGTCATTTTAAGAAGCAGGGAACAAGAAATTGAAGAGGGGGAAAAGTGCACAAGGTATTTTTTTAAGAAAATCATAAATAAAAGGGGAACGGTTTGTAAACTAACAAAAGAAAATGGGTGCACAGTAGAAACAATAGAAGAAATTAAACAAGTTGTTGAAAACTACTATGAAAAATTGTACCAAAGGAAACCTATTGAAAAAGACACCATGACAGAAGTTTTAAACCTCATTACCGGGACAGTAGAAAGCAGCGTGCTTTTAACCCAAGATTTTACGATTTTAGAGTTAAATAAATGCATCACAGGTTTTAAGAAGGGGAAGTCCCCAGGACAAGATGGACTTCCCCTGGAATTTTATTTGACATTTTGGGACATTTTAGCACCTGATTTGCTTGCTGTTTTTATGGGTTTTGAACGACTAGACCGACTTCCTGACAGTTTTAGAATAGGGATAGTGACTCTCCTTCACAAGGCCAAAGATAAGACTGATTTGAAGAACTGGAGACCTATCACTCTTTTAAACTTTGACTGCAAACTTTTAGCCTCACGTATGTCTGGATTTTTAGAAGAGGTGATTCACCCAGATCAAGCCTGCGCCATTCCGGGGAGGAAGATCACCGACAGCCTCGTACTGATCCGAGACACCATCTGTTACGCGAGAGACAGAAACATCAGGCTAATAGTACTAAATTTAGATTTTGAAAAAGCCTTCGATCGGGTCTCGCACCAGTACCTCTTTCGGGTACTGCAAAAAATGGGATTTCCAGAAAGGTTTATAGCTTGGGTGGGATTGCTGTACCGGAGCATCACCAGCAGATTTGTTATTAACGGGCACCTGACAAAAGCAGTGGATATTAACTGCGGTGTTCGTCAGGGCTGTCCGTTATCTGCCCTCCTCTATGTCATCTGTATAGAACCTCTGGCGCAGATCTTGAGAAGGGACCAACGAATCAATGGGATCGGAATCCCAGGGAGCGGGGGACTTCAGACTAAATGCGTTTTATACATGGACGACGTGAACGTTTTATGCACCGACCTTTTATCTGTCAACAGGACGCTGGACTTGACTGACTGGTTTGGATGGGCCTCTGGGTCAAAACTCAACAGAGGCAAGACCCAAGCCCAACTTTATGGGCCATGGACGGCGACTGAAATGACAGGACTCCCCCTGACTGTGACACAGACTGACCAGAGAATACTGGGGGTCAAATTTGACAAGGAGGGGGGAGGGAAAACAAATTGGCCAGACGTGGTAGGAAAAGTAAGGCAAAGACTAGGATACTGGGGACTTAGAGGACTGACCATTGAAGGGAAGGTTTTAATCATCAAAGCAGTGATTTTACCCTTGCTTTTACTGATCAGTTCCGTTTTTATCCCTCCTAGGAGAGTGCTTTTAGATCTTGACCGAGCCATCTTTTACTTTTTGTGGGGCTCCAAGTGGGAAAGACTGAGGAGAGACGTGATGAGGAGGCCAAAAGAAAAAGGGGGAAAAGGAGTACCTGACCTACACTTGTTTTTAGGAAGCCGATACGTCGCGCTATACGTGAAATATGCTACAGACCCATCCAGAAACCCTAAGACCACAGCAATGACACGATTCTGGATGGGTTCTTATCTCAAAAGACTGAAGATTTTACCCACTGATCTTAAAGTACCTGTGTCCTTTAACCTGCCACCAGCCTATGCTTTTATTCAGAAGTTTTTAAAGCATTTTAACCTGGAGCAGGAGGAGCTGCAAGTTTTAGCCAATCACCGTGTGTTGATTTCTGTTGTGCAGGAGCAGGAACCAGTGAGTCCAGTGCGCGGGCTTCCATTAGGCCAGCCCTCAACAGTTTGGCGCAACGTCAACCACCCCCGCTCTTCCAAACAGACTCCGGGACCTGTCATGGATGGTGGCTCACGAGATCCTCCCGGTCAGGTCCGTCATGCACTCCCGGGGCATGTCGGCGCTCTCAACCTCGACCTGGTTGTGGTGCGCCTGAGTCGGTGAGGCATCTGCTCTGGGAGTGCAGCGCTGCCGTAGACCAGTGGGCAATGGCCGGCTCCTTACAATTCCCGTACTTGCCAGCAAGGGAGGTCCTTACAGCACAGCTGGTGCTCTATGGGGTGAGCCAGGAAGCAATCAAAAAAGACGACTTTGCCAAGCAGTGGCTCACCCTGGCCGCCATCAAAGACGCCATGTGGACCTCCAGAAACTTGCTGGTAAGGAAGCACATGCAGATGCCCCCCGTGGCTGTGATCCGGATGGCCGCAGCGACGGTCCAAGTGGCCGAAGCTGCAGGCGGCAGGCCTAGGACACAGCCACAAAGAAGAATCGCCTCTGTGCCCATTCGGACGAAGGAGCCGGAGCTACACGGGAAAAGGTCAAAGCAGCGGCGGCCTGGCTCTCCTGGGAGAGGAAGGTGGGAAGGAGCGAGAGGGCGGGGATCTCCTATGAGCACCAGGACAGGATCCTGAGAGACTTACTGTTTGGAGGAGCGGAGTGAGTAACCCTGGGTAGGGACTCACCCTGCTCCTGCACAAGAGAACCTTTTAACAAATACACTCCCTTTTAAAATATTCCTTTACAACTTTGTTGTTTTTTTTTTTAATCTGTAAAACCTCTTAAAAGTACTGTTTTCATTGTCTTAACTATGATTTTACAGATTATCCACAATTGTTGACAAGTTGTATTTTGATGTAGGGTGTATTTTTTTTAATTATGCAAAAGTTTCTATGGAAAATGGAAATGAGTATCAATAAAGAGAAAAAAAAAAAAAAAAAAAAAAAAAATCTGTTCTTATCAGTTTAATATCTGATACGTCCCCTACCCGGGGACCATATATTAAATTGATTTTTGGATCAGGGAGCCGGAACGGGGGCTTGCTCCTTCCACTCCACGCATCGACCCGGTATTGCATTACCTCCAGGTACGGTGCACATTCTCTGGAAACGTGCAATGTAACTATAGAGTTTTGTGGGGGGTGTTTTTTCCAGGGGAGTCCCTTGCTTTTCTCACATTCCTTTATCGATAGGGTACAAGTTGCTCAAAGCCCTGATGCAGTTACTGAGTCGTACGCTTAGTAGTGCACTCTTGATTTTTCCCTTCCCCGGAGGTTGATCAGGGTGTACCGTCTCTCTTTTGCAGCTGGAAAAGAAGGTAAAGTAAGCAGTTCCCTCTATAGAAGGGGATAACGTGTCCAACAGACCTTTAGAGACGGGAGCATACACGGCTTATGCATTACTGTTTTTTGAAAAAAAACAGGCACATTCCAGTTTGTCTGGGCCGAGCTCCGACCGGTGAGAAAAGTCAATAAAACCAGCAAAGTTTGTGCACCGCGCAAACTAACGCACAAGTCTTTCGCCTTTTACTAAAGACTTCCGTGGAGAGGAACGCCAACGAGTTTAAGCTATTTTTGGTAGGTTTGGCCGTAAGGCTGAGCCCTTTGAGTGTGTGAAAAGTCAAACGGCTGTCTCCGCTAAGAACCAGGGGTGCAAAGTGGGGAGACTGGGTGGGGGTGCTAAGCAGCAGCCATTGTTAGGCTGGCTTGAAAACAGGGCACCGTGACAAGAGAGGATCGTGCCAAGAGCTTGGACGGAACACGAAACGCTTTGGACTCATCGCTTCTCGGCCTTTTGGCTAAGATCAAGTGTAGTATCTGTTCTTATCAGTTTAATATCTGATACGTCCCCTACCCGGGGACCATATATTAAATTGATTTTTGGATCAGGGAGCCGGAACGGGGGCTTGCTCCTTCCACTCCACGCATCGACCCGGTATTGCATTACCTCCAGGTACGGTGCACATTCTCTGGAAACGTGCAATGTAACTATAGAGTTTTGTGGGGGGTGTTTTTTCCAGGGGAGTCCCTTGCTTTTCTCACATTCCTTTATCGATAGGGTACAAGTTGCTCAAAGCCCTGATGCGGTTACTGAGTCGTACGCTTAGTGGTGCACTCTTGATTTTTCCCTTCCCCGGAGGTTGATCAGGGTGTACCGTCTCTCTTTTGCAGCTGGAAAAGAAGGTAAAGTAAGCAGTTCTCTCTATATAAGGGGATAACGTGTCCAACAGACCTTTAGAGACGGGAGCATACACGGCTTATGCATTACTGTTTTTTGAAAAAAAACAGGCACATTCCAGTTTGTCTGGGCCGAGCTCCGACCGGTGAGAAAAGTCAATAAAACCAGCAAAGTTTGTGCACCGCGCAACTTTGTCAAACTGCAGTATAGTGCTTGCAACGCCTCGGGGACAAGCCTCAGATGAGGGTCAGCTAATGCTGATGTCGCCGAACTCTGGCATTGTGCAGTGTGGCCACCATCAGCCAGGGTGCTGTGTCTGGAACCGACCCCACCGTCTCTGACAACTCCAACTCATACTTACCTGGCAGGGGAGATACCATGATCAAGAAGGTGGTTCACCCAGGGCGAGGCTCAGCCATTGCACTCCGGTTGCGCTGACCCCTGCGAATTCCCCAAATGTGGGAGTCTCGACTGCATAATTTCTGGTAGTGGGGGACTGCGTTCGCGCTCTCCCCTGACCGCTACGTCAAAGGAAAACAAGGTGTCCCGGGTAGCTTCTTTTACTCGTAAGCGTGAAAGCGTGCTGCCAACTATGCCAGTTTTACGACTGCAGAGTCGGTGCTGTTGTCGGGCCGTGACGATTGGTGGGCGTTTCTGTATGTTACAAGCACACATGCCCCAGCCCCCGCCCCCGCCCCCCAAAGGCGGGGCTTTCCGCCTAAGCCTAACCCTCCGCAAACCCCATTGGATAGCGCATGTGACAGTACGGGGCAGGGTAGCTGACGGGTGCGATCTGGGATTTGGAACGCGGCAGGCGCAAAGAGAGGCCTACCGTGACGGTGGTGGCTGGGACGACTGGGGTTCTCGGCTGCCCTCAAGGCGAAGGCCGTACTGACTCTGGTTTCTCTTCATAACGCACAAGTCTTTCGCCTTTTACTAAAGACTTCCGTGGAGAGGAACGCCAAGGAGTTTAAGCTATTTTTGGTAGGTTTGGCCGTAAGGCTGAGCCCTTTGAGTGTGTGAAAAGTCAAACGGCTGTCTCCGCTAAGAACCAGGGGTGCAAAGTGGGGAGACTGGGTGGGGGTGCTAAGCAGCAGCCATTGTTAGGCTGGCTTGAAAACAGGGCACCGTGACAAGAGAGGATCGTGCCAAGAGCTTGGACGGAACACGAAACGGCTTTGGACTCATCGCTTCTCGGCCTTTTGGCTAAGATCAAGTGTAGTATCTGTTCTTATCAGTTTAATATCTGATACGTCCCCTACCCGGGGACCATATATTAAAGTGATTTTTGGATCAGGGTAGCCGGAACGGGGAGCTTGCTCCTTCCACTCCACGCATCGACCCGGTATTGCATTACCTCCAGGTACGGTGCACGTTCTCTGGAAACGTGCAATGTAACTATAGAGTTTTGTGGGGGGTGTTTTTTCCAGGGGAGTCCCTTGCTTTTCTCACATTCCTTTATCGATAGGGTACAAGTTGCTCAAAGCCCTGATGCGGTTACTGAGTCGTACGCTTAGTGGTGCACTCTTGATTTTTCCCTTCCCCGGAGGTTGATCAGGGTGTACCGTCTCTCTTTTGCAGCTGGAAAAGAAGGTAAAGTAAGCAGTTCTCTCTATATAAGGGGATAACGTGTCCAACAGACCTTTAGAGACGGGAGCATACACGGCTTATGCATTACTGTTTTTTGAAAAAAAACAGGCACATTCCAGTTTGTCTGGGCCGAGCTCCGACCGGTGAGAAAAGTCAATAAAACCAGCAAAGTTTGTGCACCGCGCAACTTTGTCAAACTGCAGTATAGTGCTTGCAACGCCTCGGGGACAAGCCTCAGATGAGGGTCAGCTAATGCTGATGTCGCCGAACTCTGGCATTGTGCAGTGTGGCCACCATCAGCCAGGGTGCTGTGTCTGGAACCGACCCCACCGTCTCTGACAACTCCAACTCATACTTACCTGGCAGGGGAGATACCATGATCAAGAAGGTGGTTCACCCAGGGCGAGGCTCAGCCATTGCACTCCGGTTGCGCTGACCCCTGCGAATTCCCCAAATGTGGGAGTCTCGACTGCATAATTTCTGGTAGTGGGGGACTGCGTTCGCGCTCTCCCCTGACCGCTACGTCAAAGGAAAACAAGGTGTCCCGGGTAGCTTCTTTTACTCGTAAGCGTGAAAGCGTGCTGCCAACTATGCCAGTTTTACGACTGCAGAGTCGGTGCTGTTGTCGGGCCGTGACGATTGGTGGGCTTTTCTGTATGTTACAAGCACACATGCCCCAGCCCCCGCCCCCGCCCCCCAAAGGCGGGGCTTTCCGCCTAAGCCTAACCCTCCGCAAACCCCATTGGATAGCGCATGTGACAGTACGGGGCAGGGTAGCTGACGGGTGCGATCTGGGATTTGGAACGCGGCAGGCGCAAAGAGAGGCCTACCGTGACGGTGGTGGCTGGGACGACTGGGGTTCTCGGCTGCCCTCAAGGCGAAGGCCGTACTGACTCTGGTTTCTCTTCATAACGCACAAGTCTTTCGCCTTTTACTAAAGACTTCCGTGGAGAGGAACGCCAACGAGTTTAAGCTATTTTTGGTAGGTTTGGCCGTAAGGCTGAGCCCTTTGAGTGTGTGAAAAGTCAAACGGCTGTCTCCGCTAAGAACCAGGGGTGCAAAGTGGGGAGACTGGGTGGGGGTGCTAAGCAGCAGCCATTGTTAGGCTGGCTTGAAAACAGGGCACCGTGACAAGAGAGGATCGTGCCAAGAGCTTGGACGGAACACGAAACGCTTTGGACTCATCGCTTCTCGGCCTTTTGGCTAAGATCAAGTGTAGTATCTGTTCTTATCAGTTTAATATCTGATACGTCCCCTACCCGGGGACCATATATTAAATTGATTTTTGGATCAGGGAGCCGGAACGGGGGCTTGCTCCTTCCACTCCACGCATCGACCCGGTATTGCATTACCTCCAGGTACGGTGCACGTTCTCTGGAAACGTGCAATGTAACTATAGAGTTTTGTGGGGGGTGTTTTTTCCAGGGGAGTCCCTTGCTTTTCTCACATTCCTTTATCGATAGGGTACAAGTTGCTCAAAGCCCTGATGCGGTTACTGAGTCGTACGCTTAGTGGTGCACTCTTGATTTTTCCCTTCCCCGGAGGTTGATCAGGGTGTACCGTCTCTCTTTTGCAGCTGGAAAAGAAGGTAAAGTAAGCAGTTCTCTCTATATAAGGGGATAACGTGTCCAACAGACCTTTAGAGACGGGAGCATACACGGCTTATGCATTACTGTTTTTTGAAAAAAAAACAGGCACATTCCAGTTTGTCTGGGCCGAGCTCCGACCGGTGAGAAAAGTCAATAAAACCAGCAAAGTTTGTGCACCGCGCAACTTTGTCAAACTGCAGTATAGTGCTTGCAACGCCTCGGGGACAAGCCTCAGATGAGGGTCAGCTAATGCTGATGTCGCCGAACTCTGGCATTGTGCAGTGTGGCCACCATCAGCCAGGGTGCTGTGTCTGGAACCGACCCCACCGTCTCTGACAACTCCAACTCATACTTACCTGGCAGGGGAGATACCATGATCAAGAAGGTGGTTCACCCAGGGCGAGGCTCAGCCATTGCACTCCGGTTGCGCTGACCCCTGCGAATTCCCCAAATGTGGGAGTCTCGACTGCATAATTTCTGGTAGTGGGGGACTGCGTTCGCGCTCTCCCCTGACCGCTACGTCAAAGGAAAACAAGGTGTCCCGGGTAGCTTCTTTTACTCGTAAGCGTGAAAGCGTGCTGCCAACTATGCCAGTTTTACGACTGCAGAGTCGGTGCTGTTGTCGGGCCGTGACGATTGGTGGGCGTTTCTGTATGTTACAAGCACACATGCCCCAGCCCCGCCCCGCCCCCCAAAGGCGGGGCTTTCCGCCTAAGCCTAACCCTCCGCAAACCCCATTGGATAGCGCATGTGACAGTACGGGGCAGGGTAGCTGACGGGTGCGATCTGGGATTTGGAACGCGGCAGGCGCAAAGAGAGGCCTACCGTGACGGTGGTGGCTGGGACGACTGGGGTTCTCGGCTGCCCTCAAGGCGAAGGCCGTACTGACTCTGGTTTCTCTTCATAACGCACAAGTCTTTCGCCTTTTACTAAAGACTTCCGTGGAGAGGAACGCCAACGAGTTTAAGCTATTTTTGGTAGGTTTGGCCGTAAGGCTGAGCCCTTTGAGTGTGTGAAAAGTCAAACGGCTGTCTCCGCTAAGAACCAGGGGTGCAAAGTGGGGAGACTGGGTGGGGGTGCTAAGCAGCAGCCATTGTTAGGCTGGCTTGAAAACAGGGCACCGTGACAAGAGAGGATCGTGCCAAGAGCTTGGACGGAACACGAAACGCTTTGGACTCATCGCTTCTCGGCCTTTTGGCTAAGATCAAGTGTAGTATCTGTTCTTATCAGTTTAATATCTGATACGTCCCCTACCCGGGGACCATATATTAAATTGATTTTTGGATCAGGGAGCCGGAACGGGGGCTTGCTCCTTCCACTCCACGCATCGACCCGGTATTGCATTACCTCCAGGTACGGTGCACATTCTCTGGAAACGTGCAATGTAACTATAGAGTTTTGTGGGGGGTGTTTTTTCCAGGGGAGTCCCTTGCTTTTCTCACATTCCTTTATCGATAGGGTACAAGTTGCTCAAAGCCCTGATGCGGTTACTGAGTCGTACGCTTAGTGGTGCACTCTTGATTTTTCCCTTTCCCCGGAGGTTGATCAGGGTGTACCGTCTCTCTTTTGCAGCTGGAAAAGAAGGTAAAGTAAGCAGTTCTCTCTATATAAGGGGATAACGTGTCCAACAGACCTTTAGAGACGGGAAGCATACACGGCTTATGCATTACTGTTTTTTGAAAAAAAACAGGCACATTCCAGTTTGTCTGGGCCGAGCTCCGACCGGTGAGAAAAGTCAATAAAACCAGCAAAGTTTGTGCACCGCGCAACTTTGTCAAACTGCAGTATAGTGCTTGCAACGCCTCGGGGACAAGCCTCAGATGAGGGTCAGCTAATGCTGATGTCGCCGAACTCTGGCATTGTGCAGTGTGGCCACCATCAGCCAGGGTGCTGTGTCTGGAACCGACCCCACCGTCTCTGACAACTCCAACTCATACTTACCTGGCAGGGGAGATACCATGATCAAGAAGGTGGTTCACCCAGGGCGAGGCTCAGCCATTGCACTCCGGTTGCGCTGACCCCTGCGAATTCCCCAAATGTGGGAGTCTCGACTGCATAATTTCTGGTAGTGGGGGACTGCGTTCGCGCTCTCCCCTGACCGCTACGTCAAAGGAAAACAAGGTGTCCCGGGTAGCTTCTTTTACTCGTAAGCGTGAAAGCGTGCTGCCAACTATGCCAGTTTTACGACTGCAGAGTCGGTGCTGTTGTCGGGCCGTGACGATTGGTGGGCGTTTCTGTATGTTACAAGCACACATGCCCCCCGCCCCCGCCCCCCAAAGGCGGGGCTTTCCGCCTAAGCCTAACCCTCCGCAAACCCCATTGGATAGCGCATGTGACAGTACGGGGCAGGGTAGCTGACGGGTGCGATCTGGGATTTGGAACGCGGCAGGCGCAAAGAGAGGCCTACCGTGACGGTGGTGGCTGGGACGACTGGGGTTCTCGGCTGCCCTCAAGGCGAAGGCCGTACTGACTCTGGTTTCTCTTCATAACGCACAAGTCTTTCGCCTTTTACTAAAGACTTCCGTGGAGAGGAACGCCAACGAGTTTAAGCTATTTTTGGTAGGTTTGGCCGTAAGGCTGAGCCCTTTGAGTGTGTGAAAAGTCAAACGGCTGTCTCCGCTAAGAACCAGGGGTGCAAAGTGGGGAGACTGGGTGGGGGTGCTAAGCAGCAGCCATTGTTAGGCTGGCTTGAAAACAGGGCACCGTGACAAGAGAGGATCGTGCCAAGAGCTTGGACGGAACACGAAACGCTTTGGACTCATCGCTTCTCGGCCTTTTGGCTAAGATCAAGTGTAGTATCTGTTCTTATCAGTTTAATATCTGATACGTCCCCTACCCGGGGACCATATATTAAATTGATTTTTGGATCAGGGAGCCGGAACGGGGGCTTGCTCCTTCCACTCCACGCATCGACCCGGTATTGCATTACCTCCAGGTACGGTGCACATTCTCTGGAAACGTGCAATGTAACTATAGAGTTTTGTGGGGGGTGTTTTTTCCAGGGGAGTCCCTTGCTTTTCTCACATTCCTTTATCGATAGGGTACAAGTTGCTCAAAGCCCTGATGCGGTTACTGAGTCGTACGCTTAGTGGTGCACTCTTGATTTTTCCCTTCCCCGGAGGTTGATCAGGGTGTACCGTCTCTCTTTTGCAGCTGGAAAAGAAGGTAAAGTAAGCAGTTCCCTCTATATAAGGGGATAACGTGTCCAACAGACCTTTAGAGACGGGAGCATACACGGCTTATGCATTACTGTTTTTTGAAAAAAAACAGGCACATTCCAGTTTGTCTGGGCCGAGCTCCGACCGGTGAGAAAAGTCAATAAAACCAGCAAAGTTTGTGCACCGCGCAACTTTGTCAAACTGCAGTATAGTGCTTGCAACGCCTCGGGGACAAGCCTCAGATGAGGGTCAGCTAATGCTGATGTCGCCGAACTCTGGCATTGTGCAGTGTGGCCACCATCAGCCAGGGTGCTGTGTCTGGAACCGACCCCACCGTCTCTGACAACTCCAACTCATACTTACCTGGCAGGGGAGATACCATGATCAAGAAGGTGGTTCACCCAGGGCGAGGCTCAGCCATTGCACTCCGGTTGCGCTGACCCCTGCGAATTCCCCAAATGTGGGAGTCTCGACTGCATAATTTCTGGTAGTGGGGGACTGCGTTCGCGCTCTCCCCTGACCGCTACGTCAAAGGAAAACAAGGTGTCCCGGGTAGCTTCTTTTACTCGTAAGCGTGAAAGCGTGCTGCCAACTATGCCAGTTTTACGACTGCAGAGTCGGTGCTGTTGTCGGGCCGTGACGATTGGTGGGCGTTTCTGTATGTTACAAGCACACATGCCCCGCCCCCGCCCCCGCCCCCCAAAGGCGGGGCTTTCCGCCTAAGCCTAACCCTCCGCAAACCCCATTGGATAGCGCATGTGACAGTACGGGGCAGGGTAGCTGACGGGTGCGATCTGGGATTTGGAACGCGGCAGGCGCAAAGAGAGGCCTACCGTGACGGTGGTGGCTGGGACGACTGGGGTTCTCGGCTGCCCTCAAGGCGAAGGCCGTACTGACTCTGGTTTCTCTTCATAACGCACAAGTCTTTCGCCTTTTACTAAAGACTTCCGTGGAGAGGAACGCCAACGAGTTTAAGCTATTTTTGGTAGGTTTGGCCGTAAGGCTGAGCCCTTTGAGTGTGTGAAAAGTCAAACGGCTGTCTCCGCTAAGAACCAGGGGTGCAAAGTGGGGAGACTGGGTGGGGGTGCTAAGCAGCAGCCATTGTTAGGCTGGCTTGAAAACAGGGCACCGTGACAAGAGAGGATCGTGCCAAGAGCTTGGACGGAACACGAAACGCTTTGGACTCATCGCTTCTCGGCCTTTTGGCTAAGATCAAGTGTAGTATCTGTTCTTATCAGTTTAATATCTGATACGTCCCCTACCCGGGGACCATATATTAAATTGATTTTTGGATCAGGGAGCCGGAACGGGGGCTTGCTCCTTCCACTCCACGCATCGACCCGGTATTGCATTACCTCCAGGTACGGTGCACGTTCTCTGGAAACGCTTCTCGGTCTTTTGGCTAAGACTGCGATCGCCTCCTGTTGGTGGTTAAAATACTTGTCTGTCGTGGCATCGGTTTTATCAGTGCTTGGGAGGATATTTCTAAATGTTCCTTGTTTAAAGCATTTCAATTTTCCAGTAATTGAAAATCTTTAACAAATAGGAATTCATTGGCTGAGAGAGCTATTTTACCTGTTCTCTGCAGGTTGTAACATCTTGACCAGGCCGATCAGGTAAGTACTCTTTGTCTCTTGTGTTATTTATTGTTTTTCATTATTCTTACTTGTCGGATTGATCTTTTACTGGTTTTATTGTTTTCAGCACTTTTTTAGCTTGTGGTGCCTCCATCATGTCGGCCACCCATGCCGGCATGCGGAGGCACCACAGCGTTCGTTTAAATTTTGTGGAGAGAGAGGGTAAACTCCTGGGGATGTCCAGACTGGACTTCTCCAGGAAGCTAGTCCAAAAAGCCTTGGGTTTCACACCAAATGATCTGAACTGTATACTGACCTTGCCTTTTGGTAAAGGCTTTGATGTGAGTTTCCGTTCAGCAGCTCTGCTAAGAGAGTTTTGGACACGTTTTGAAAATGTTAAACCCCAGTTTTCTGCCTTCAGTGTGGAGAAACTGACTGACAATGCCTTAAAAACGGTTATTGTCAGAATGTTCAATGAAACAGTGAATGCAGAGGACATTTGTTTGTGGCTGGGAAGATATTGCACTGTTAAAGGCCAGGCTACCAAAGTGAGAGATGAGGATGGCATTTGGAACTGCGCTTGGAGGGTCCCCATTCAACAATGGCAGGACCCCCAGGGCTTCCAAGGCCTAAAACATCTGCCATCCATGATAGTTCTGGGAGAAAACAGGGGCTACATCCATTACCAGGGTCAGCCCAAGCTCTGCCGCAAGTGTGGTGAGCACGGGCACCTGGCCGAAGCTTGTCAGCAGACTGTCTGTGGGAAATGCAGAGAAATTGGGCACACCTTTGAGGAGTGCACCAATGGCAGAAAATGCAATCTATGTGGAGAATCAAACCACCTCTTCAGAGATTGCCCCAAATCTTTTGCCAACAAAGTAAAGGCAGCAAAAGCAAGTGGGCAAAATGGTGGACCAGGCCAGGCAGTTAGAGAGCTAATTGAAGAGGCTGGGCCGGAAAATTCAAATCTCCCGCCAAATCCTGTGATTGGAGGAGTGGAATCAGATGAGGCGGGAGAAAGGGAGGGGCCTGCAACAGCCCCATCAACAGAGAGTTCTGGAGAGGATGGGGCAATGCAGGTAGAGGGCGGAGCTAGTTCAGATAATGAGGAAGGCCAATTGCAGACTGATAGCGAGGATGCCTCCCCCCCCAACGCCCAGCAAACAAAGAGGCTGGCATCAGAATTGTCCTCTGAGTCTCCTGTATTCTCAGAGAAGAGGGGAAGAGTTGGGACTCTCTCAGACAGTTCATCTGTGGAGGAGCCCAGAGTCTTCCCCTCCGATTCACCAAATGAGGTCTCATTTTTAACAATAGCTCTGCAATCAACCCCTAAGGACTCAAAACTAAATGCAAGGTTGCAGCCTAGACCAACCCCCAGAGTCCATCCGGGGACTGGAGCTAAACCCCCTTACTCTTCACCTGTAAGAGTGAAGGAAGAGCTCCATTCACAGCAGATTATCTGACTGCCATTTTATCTCTGAAATTCCTTGTATAGTCCTTTTAAAATTTCATACCTGTTGTTTTTAACCATACTCATGACTCTCACCTTCTCAACCGTCAATGTGAGAAGTGTGAAGTCGCGAGTTAGAGCCCAGAGTATTTTATCCTATCTTGTTTCCTTTAAGTCAGATGTGTTTTTAATACAGGAATGTGGCATTCCGTTTTTAAAACACTACAGACAGTGGGAGGAGTTGTGGCCATATACATCAATATGGAGTGGATCAAATTACAACAAAAATGATGGAGTGGCCATTTTAATCAAAAATCCTAAGGTTCTGGTGAAGGGCAGCACTGTGGTGAGAAATGGTCGGGCACTTTTAGCACACTTGACTTTTAGGAGAAGGGATTTTAATCTCTTAAATATTTATGGCTTTAATGACAGGAATGACAGGTATGACCTTTTAGAAGAACTGCAGTTCCACATGCTAGGTAGGGAACCTTTAGTTGTAGGGGGTGATTTTAATTGTATTTTAAGCAGGAAAGACAGGAAAAGAGGAGGGCAAGATTTTAAAGTTGATAAAGCATCACTTTTACTACAGGGCATATGCAGGGATTTTAAAATTCAGGACTGTTTTAAAACCATGCATCCTAGAGAGGAGGGCTTCACCTGGTTCAGTGGTGATGGCACCAGAGCCTCTCGCATAGACTATATTTTTACACGGGACTGCCCACCAACCGATGCTAGATTGACCCCTGTTTTCTTTTCCGATCACCTGATGCTTTCCTGCACCCTTTCGCTCTCTTCGGGTGTGACATCAGGAAGTGGTCTGTGGAAACTCAACTGCTCCCTTTTAGAAGACCAGGTTTTAGTCAACCAATACAGGGAGCAGTACAGAGAGTGGCAGACCCTTCAAGACTTTTACGACACATGCGCACACTGGTGGGAAATGGTGAAGGAAAAGACCCAGACTTTTTTTAGACAGGCAGGGAAGAGAAAAAAGAGTAGGGAAAATAGACGCATGATGGGACTGCAGAAACGACTACAACGCTATTTTAAACTACAACAATGCGGAATGGATTTTAGTGAGGAAATAAAACAAGTCAAAACAGAGATGTCGGTTTTAGCAGAAACCAAAAGTAAAGGTGTCATTTTAAGAAGCAGGGAACAAGAAATTGAAGAGGGGGAAAAGTGCACAAGGTATTTTTTTAAGAAAATCATAAATAAAAGGGGAACGGTTTGTAAACTAACAAAAGAAAATGGGTGCACAGTAGAAACAATAGAAGAAATTAAACAAGTTGTTGAAAACTACTATGAAAAATTGTACCAAAGGAAACCTATTGAAAAAGACACCATGACAGAAGTTTTAAACCTCATTACCGGGACAGTAGAAAGCAGCGTGCTTTTAACCCAAGATTTTACGATTTTAGAGTTAAATAAATGCATCACAGGTTTTAAGAAGGGGAAGTCCCCAGGACAAGATGGACTTCCCCTGGAATTTTATTTGACATTTTGGGACATTTTAGCACCTGATTTGCTTGCTGTTTTTATGGGTTTTGAACGACTAGACCGACTTCCTGACAGTTTTAGAATAGGGATAGTGACTCTCCTTCACAAGGCCAAAGATAAGACTGATTTGAAGAACTGGAGACCTATCACTCTTTTAAACTTTGACTGCAAACTTTTTAGCAAACTTTTAGCCTCACGTATGTCTGGATTTTTAGAAGAGGTGATTCACCCAGATCAAGCCTGCGCCATTCCGGGGAGGAAGATCACCGACAGCCTCGTACTGATCCGAGACACCATCTGTTACGCGAGAGACAGAAACATCAGGCTAATAGTACTAAATTTAGATTTTGAAAAAGCCTTCGATCGGGTCTCGCACCAGTACCTCTTTCGGGTACTGCAAAAAATGGGATTTCCAGAAAGGTTTATAGCTTGGGTGGGATTGCTGTACCGGAGCATCACCAGCAGATTTGTTATTAACGGGCACCTGACAAAAGCAGTGGATATTAACTGCGGTGTTCGTCAGGGCTGTCCGTTATCTGCCCTCCTCTATGTCATCTGTATAGAACCTCTGGCGCAGATCTTGAGAAGGGACCAACGAATCAATGGGATCGGAATCCCAGGGAGCGGGGGACTTCAGACTAAATGCGTTTTATACATGGACGACGTGAACGTTTTATGCACCGACCTTTTATCTGTCAACAGGACGCTGGACTTGACTGACTGGTTTGGATGGGCCTCTGGGTCAAAACTCAACAGAGGCAAGACCCAAGCCCAACTTTATGGGCCATGGACGGCGACTGAAATGACAGGACTCCCCCTGACTGTGACACAGACTGACCAGAGAATACTGGGGGTCAAATTTGACAAGGAGGGGGGAGGGAAAACAAATTGGCCAGACGTGGTAGGAAAAGTAAGGCAAAGACTAGGATACTGGGGACTTAGAGGACTGACCATTGAAGGGAAGGTTTTAATCATCAAAGCAGTGATTTTACCCTTGCTTTTACTGATCAGTTCCGTTTTTATCCCTCCTAGGAGAGTGCTTTTAGATCTTGACCGAGCCATCTTTTACTTTTTGTGGGGCTCCAAGTGGGAAAGACTGAGGAGAGACGTGATGAGGAGGCCAAAAGAAAAAGGGGGAAAAGGAGTACCTGACCTACACTTGTTTTTAGGAAGCCGATACGTCGCGCTATACGTGAAATATGCTACAGACCCATCCAGAAACCCTAAGACCACAGCAATGACACGATTCTGGATGGGTTCTTATCTCAAAAGACTGAAGATTTTACCCACTGATCTTAAAGTACCTGTGTCCTTTAACCTGCCACCAGCCTATGCTTTTATTCAGAAGTTTTTAAAGCATTTTAACCTGGAGCAGGAGGAGCTGCAAGTTTTAGCCAATCACCGTGTGTTGATTTCTGTTGTGCAGGAGCAGGAACCAGTGAGTCCAGTGCGCGGGCTTCCATTAGGCCAGCCCTCAACAGTTTGGCGCAACGTCAACCACCCCGCTCTTCCAAACAGACTCCGGGACCTGTCATGGATGGTGGCTCACGAGATCCTCCCGGTCAGGTCCGTCATGCACTCCCGGGGCATGTCGGCGCTCTCAACCTCGACCTGGTTGTGGTGCGCCTGAGTCGGTGAGGCATCTGCTCTGGGAGTGCAGCGCTGCCGTAGACCAGTGGGCAATGGCCGGCTCCTTACAATTCCCGTACTTGCCAGCAAGGGAGGTCCTTACAGCACAGCTGGTGCTCTATGGGGTGAGCCAGGAAGCAATCAAAAAAGACGACTTTGCCAAGCAGTGGCTCACCCTGGCCGCCATCAAAGACGCCATGTGGACCTCCAGAAACTTGCTGGTAAGGAAGCACATGCAGATGCCCCCCGTGGCTGTGATCCGGATGGCCGCAGCGACGGTCCAAGTGGCCGAAGCTGCAGGCGGCAGGCCTAGGACACAGCCACAAAGAAGAATCGCCTCTGTGCCCATTCGGACGAAGGAGCCGGAGCTACACGGGAAAAGGTCAAAGCAGCGGCGGCCTGGCTCTCCGGGAGAGGAAGGTGGGAAGGAGCGAGAGGGCGGGGATCTCCTATGAGCACCAGGACAGGATCCTGAGAGACTTACTGTTTGGAGGAGCGGAGTGAGTAACCCTGGGTAGGGACTCACCCTGCTCCTGCACAAGAGAACCTTTTAACAAATACACTCCCTTTTAAAATATTCCTTTACAACTTTGTTGTTTTTTTTTTTAATCTGTAAAACCTCTTAAAAGTACTGTTTTCATTGTCTTAACTATGATTTTACAGATTATCCACAATTGTTGACAAGTTGTATTTTGATGTAGGGTGTATTTTTTTTAATTATGCAAAAGTTTCTATGGAAAATGGAAATGAGTATCAATAAAGAGAAAAAAAAAAAAAAAAAAAAAAAAAATCTGTTCTTATCAGTTTAATATCTGATACGTCCCCTACCCGGGGACCATATATTAAATTGATTTTTGGATCAGGGAGCCGGAACGGGGGCTTGCTCCTTCCACTCCACGCATCGACCCGGTATTGCATTACCTCCAGGTACGGTGCACATTCTCTGGAAACGTGCAATGTAACTATAGAGTTTTGTGGGGGGTGTTTTTTCCAGGGGAGTCCCTTGCTTTTCTCACATTCCTTTATCGATAGGGTACAAGTTGCTCAAAGCCCTGATGCGGTTACTGAGTCGTACGCTTAGTGGTGCACTCTTGATTTTTCCCTTCCCCGGAGGTTGATCAGGGTGTACCGTCTCTCTTTTGCAGCTGGAAAAGAAGGTAAAGTAAGCAGTTCCTCTATAGAAGGGGATAACGTGTCCAACAGACCTTTAGAGACGGGAGCATACACGGCTTATGCATTACTGTTTTTTGAAAAAAAAACAGGCACATTCCAGTTTGTCTGGGCCGAGCTCCGACCGGTGAGAAAAGTCAATAAAACCAGCAAAGTTTGTGCACCGCGCAACTTTGTCAAACTGCAGTATACTGCTTGCAACGCCTCGGGGACAAGCCTCAGATGAGGGTCAGCTAATGCTGATGTCGCCGAACTCTGGCATTGTGCAGTGTGGCCACCATCAGCCAGGGTGCTGTGTCTGGAACCGACCCCACCGTCTCTGACAACTCCAACTCATACTTACCTGGCAGGGGAGATACCATGATCAAGAAGGTGGTTCACCCAGGGCGAGGCTCAGCCATTGCACTCCGGTTGCGCTGACCCCTGCGAATTCCCCAAATGTGGGAGTCTCGACTGCATAATTTCTGGTAGTGGGGGACTGCGTTCGCGCTCTCCCCTGACCGCTACGTCAAAGGAAAACAAGGTGTCCCGGGTAGCTTCTTTTACTCGTAAGCGTGAAAGCGTGCTGCCAACTATGCCAGTTTTACGACTGCAGAGTCGGTGCTGTTGTCGGGCCGTGACGATTGGTGGGCGTTTCTGTATGTTACAAGCACACATGCCCCAGCCCCCGCCCCGCCCCCCAAAGGCGGGGCTTTCCGCCTAAGCCTAACCCTCCGCAAACCCCATTGGATAGCGCATGTGACAGTACGGGGCAGGGTAGCTGACGGGTGCGATCTGGGATTTGGAACGCGGCAGGCGCAAAGAGAGGCCTACCGTGACGGTGGTGGCTGGGACGACTGGGGTTCTCGGCTGCCCTCAAGGCGAAGGCCGTACTGACTCTGGTTTCTCTTCATAACGCACAAGTCTTTCGCCTTTTACTAAAGACTTCCGTGGAGAGGAACGCCAACGAGTTTAAGCTATTTTTGGTAGGTTTGGCCGTAAGGCTGAGCCCTTTGAGTGTGTGAAAAGTCAAACGGCTGTCTCCGCTAAGAACCAGGGGTGCAAAGTGGGGAGACTGGGTGGGGGTGCTAAGCAGCAGCCATTGTTAGGCTGGCTTGAAAACAGGGCACCGTGACAAGAGAGGATCGTGCCAAGAGCTTGGACGGAACACGAAACGCTTTGGACTCATCGCTTCTCGGCCTTTTGGCTAAGATCAAGTGTAGTATCTGTTCTTATCAGTTTAATATCTGATACGTCCCCTACCCGGGGACCATATATTAAATTGATTTTTGGATCAGGGAGCCGGAACGGGGGCTTGCTCCTTCCACTCCACGCATCGACCCGGTATTGCATTACCTCCAGGTACGGTGCACATTCTCTGGAAACGTGCAATGTAACTATAGAGTTTTGTGGGGGGTGTTTTTTCCAGGGGAGTCCCTTGCTTTTCTCACATTCCTTTATCGATAGGGTACAAGTTGCTCAAAGCCCTGATGCGGTTACTGAGTCGTACGCTTAGTGGTGCACTCTTGATTTTTCCCTTCCCCGGAGGTTGATCAGGGTGTACCGTCTCTCTTTTGCAGCTGGAAAAGAAGGTAAAGTAAGCAGTTCTCTCTATATAAGGGGATAACGTGTCCAACAGACCTTTAGAGACGGGAGCATACACGGCTTATGCATTACTGTTTTTTGAAAAAAAACAGGCACATTCCAGTTTGTCTGGGCCGAGCTCGACCGGTGAGAAAAGTCAATAAAACCAGCAAAGTTTGTGCACCGCGCAACTTTGTCAAACTGCAGTATAGTGCTTGCAACGCCTCGGGGACAAGCCTCAGATGAGGGTCAGCTAATGCTGATGTCGCCGAACTCTGGCATTGTGCAGTGTGGCCACCATCAGCCAGGGTGCTGTGTCTGGAACCGACCCCACCGTCTCTGACAACTCCAACTCATACTTACCTGGCAGGGGAGATACCATGATCAAGAAGGTGGTTCACCCAGGGCGAGGCTCAGCCATTGCACTCCGGTTGCGCTGACCCCTGCGAATTCCCCAAATGTGGGAGTCTCGACTGCATAATTTCTGGTAGTGGGGGACTGCGTTCGCGCTCTCCCCTGACCGCTACGTCAAAGGAAAACAAGGTGTCCCGGGTAGCTTCTTTTACTCGTAAGCGTGAAAGCGTGCTGCCAACTATGCCAGTTTTACGACTGCAGAGTCGGTGCTGTTGTCGGGCCGTGACGATTGGTGGGCGTTTCTGTATGTTACAAGCACACATGCCCCAGCCCCCGCCCCCGCCCCCCCAAAGGCGGGGCTTTCCGCCTAAGCCTAACCCTCCGCAAACCCCATTGGATAGCGCATGTGACAGTACGGGGCAGGGTAGCTGACGGGTGCGATCTGGGATTTGGAACGCGGCAGGCGCAAAGAGAGGCCTACCGTGACGGTGGTGGCTGGGACGACTGGGGTTCTCGGCTGCCCTCAAGGCGAAGGCCGTACTGACTCTGGTTTCTCTTCATAACGCACAAGTCTTTCGCCTTTTACTAAAGACTTCCGTGGAGAGGAACGCCAACGAGTTTAAGCTATTTTTGGTAGGTTTGGCCGTAAGGCTGAGCCCTTTGAGTGTGTGAAAAGTCAAACGGCTGTCTCCGCTAAGAACCAGGGGTGCAAAGTGGGGAGACTGGGTGGGGGTGCTAAGCAGCAGCCATTGTTAGGCTGGCTTGAAAACAGGGCACCGTGACAAGAGAGGATCGTGCCAAGAGCTTGGACGGAACACGAAACGCTTTGGACTCATCGCTTCTCGGCCTTTTGGCTAAGATCAAGTGTAGTATCTGTTCTTATCAGTTTAATATCTGATACGTCCCCTACCCGGGGACCATATATTAAATTGATTTTTGGATCAGGGAGCCGGAACGGGGGCTTGCTCCTTCCACTCCACGCATCGACCCGGTATTGCATTACCTCCAGGTACGGTGCACATTCTCTGGAAACGTGCAATGTAACTATAGAGTTTTGTGGGGGGTGTTTTTTCCAGGGGAGTCCCTTGCTTTTCTCACATTCCTTTATCGATAGGGTACAAGTTGCTCAAAGCCCTGATGCGGTTACTGAGTCGTACGCTTAGTGGTGCACTCTTGATTTTTCCCTTCCCCGGAGGTTGATCAGGGTGTACCGTCTCTCTTTTGCAGCTGGAAAAGAAGGTAAAGTAAGCAGTTCCTCTATAGAAGGGGATAACGTGTCCAACAGACCTTTAGAGACGGGAGCATACACGGCTTATGCATTACTGTTTTTTGAAAAAAAACAGGCACATTCCAGTTTGTCTGGGCCGAGCTCCGACCGGTGAGAAAAGTCAATAAAACCAGCAAAGTTTGTGCACCGCGCAACTTTGTCAAACTGCAGTATAGTGCTTGCAACGCCTCGGGGACAAGCCTCAGATGAGGGTCAGCTAATGCTGATGTCGCCGAACTCTGGCATTGTGCAGTGTGGCCACCATCAGCCAGGGTGCTGTGTCTGGAACCGACCCCACCGTCTCTGACAACTCCAACTCATACTTACCTGGCAGGGGAGATACCATGATCAAGAAGGTGGTTCACCCAGGGCGAGGCTCAGCCATTGCACTCCGGTTGCGCTGACCCCTGCGAATTCCCCAAATGTGGGAGTCTCGACTGCATAATTTCTGGTAGTGGGGGACTGCGTTCGCGCTCTCCCCTGACCGCTACGTCAAAGGAAAACAAGGTGTCCCGGGTAGCTTCTTTTACTCGTAAGCGTGAAAGCGTGCCAACTATGCCAGTTTTACGACTGCAGAGTCGGTGCTGTTGTCGGGCCGTGACGATTGGTGGGCGTTTCTGTATGTTACAAGCACACATGCCCCAGCCCCCGCCCCCGCCCCCCAAAGGTCGGGGCTTTCCGCCTAAGCCTAACCCTCCGCAAACCCCATTGGATAGCGCATGTGACAGTACGGGGCAGGGTAGCTGACGGGTGCGATCTGGGATTTGGAACGCGGCAGGCGCAAAGAGAGGCCTACCGTGACGGTGGTGGCTGGGACGACTGGGGTTCTCGGCTGCCCTCAAGGCGAAGGCCGTACTGACTCTGGTTTCTCTCATAACGCACAAGTCTTTCGCCTTTTACTAAAGACTTCCGTGGAGAGGAACGCCAAGGAGTTTAAGCTATTTTTGGTAGGTTTGGCCGTAAGGCTGAGCCCTTTGAGTGTGTGAAAAGTCAAACGGCTGTCTCCGCTAAGAACCAGGGGTGCAAAGTGGGGAGACTGGGTGGGGGTGCTAAGCAGCAGCCATTGTTAGGCTGGCTTGAAAACAGGGCACCGTGACAAGAGAGGATCGTGCCAAGAGCTTGGACGGAACACGAAACGCTTTGGACTCATCGCTTCTCGCCTTTTGGCTAAGATCAAGTGTAGTATCTGTTCTTATCAGTTTAATATCTGATACGTCCCCTACCCGGGGACCATATATTAAATTGATTTTTGGATCAGGGAGCCGGAACGGGGGCTTGCTCCTTCCACTCCACGCATCGACCCAGTATTGCATTACCTCCAGGTACGGTGCACATTCTCTGGAAACGTGCAATGTAACTATAGAGCTTTTGTGGGGGGTGTTTTTTCCAGGGGAGTCCCTTGCTTTTCTCACATTCCTTTATCGATAGGGTACAAGTTGCTCAAAGCCCTGATGCGGTTACTGAGTCGTACGCTTAGTGGTGCACTCTTGATTTTTCCCTTCCCCGGAGGTTGATCAGCGTGTACCGTCTCTCTTTTGCAGCTGGAAAAGAAGGTAAAGTAAGCAGTTCTCTCTATATAAGGGGATAACGTGTCCAACAGACCTTTAGAGACGGGAGCATACACGGCTTATGCATTACTGTTTTTTGAAAAAAAACAGGCACATTCCAGTTTGTCTGGGCCGAGCTCCGACCGGTGAGAAAAGTCAATAAAACCAGCAAAGTTTGTGCACCGCGCAACTTTGTCAAACTGCAGTATAGTGCTTGCAACGCCTCGGGGACAAGCCTCAGATGAGGGTCAGCTAATGCTGATGTCGCCGAACTCTGGCATTGTGCAGTGTGGCCACCATCAGCCAGGGTGCTGTGTCTGGAACCGACCCCACCGTCTCTGACAACTCCAACTCATACTTACCTGGCAGGGGAGATACCATGATCAAGAAGGTGGTTCACCCAGGGCGAGGCTCAGCCATTGCACTCCGGTTGCGCTGACCCCTGCGAATTCCCCAAATGTGGGAGTCTCGACTGCATAATTTCTGGTAGTGGGGGACTGCGTTCGCGCTCTCCCCTGACCGCTACGTCAAAGGAAAACAAGGTGTCCCGGGTAGCTTCTTTTACTCGTAAGCGTGAAAGCGTGCTGCCAACTATGCCAGTTTTACGACTGCAGAGTCGGTGCTGTTGTCGGGCCGTGACGATTGGTGGGCGTTTCTGTATGTTACAAGCACACATGCCCCGCCCCCGCCCCCCAAAGGCGGGGCTTTCCGCCTAAGCCTAACCCTCCGCAAACCCCATTGGATAGCGCATGTGACAGTACGGGGCAGGGTAGCTGACGGGTGCGATCTGGGATTTGGAACGTGGCAGGCGCAAAGAGAGGCCTACCGTGACGGTGGTGGCTGGGACGACTGGGGTTCTCGGCTGCCCTCAAGGCGAAGGCCGTACTGACTCTGGTTTCTCTTCATAACGCACAAGTCTTTCGCCTTTTACTAAAGACTTCCGTGGAGAGGAACGCCAACGAGTTTAAGCTATTTTTGGTAGGTTTGGCCGTAAGGCTGAGCCCTTTGAGTGTGTGAAAAGTCAAACGGCTGTCTCCGCTAAGAACCAGGGGTGCAAAGTGGGGAGACTGGGTGGGGGTGCTAAGCAGCAGCCATTGTTAGGCTGGCTTGAAAACAGGGCACCGTGACAAGAGAGGATCGTGCCAAGAGCTTGGACGGTACACGAAACGCTTTGGACTCATCGCTTCTCGGCCTTTTGGCTAAGATCAAGTGTAGTATCTGTTCTTATCAGTTTAATATCTGATACGTCCCCTACCCGGGGACCATATATTAAATTGATTTTTGGATCAGGGAGCCGGAACGGGGGCTTGCTCCTTCCACTCCACGCATCGACCCGGTATTGCATTACCTCCAGGTACGGTGCACATTCTCTGGAAACGTGCAATGTAACTATAGAGTTTTGTGGGGGTGTTTTTTCCAGGGGAGTCCCTTGCTTTTCTCACATTCCTTTATCGATAGGGTACAAGTTGCTCAAAGCCCTGATGCGGTTACTGAGTCGTACGCTTAGTGGTGCACTCTTGATTTTTCCCTTCCCCGGAGGTTGATCAGGGTGTACCGTCTCTCTTTTGCAGCTGGAAAAGAAGGTAAAGTAAGCAGTTCTCTCTATATAAGGGGATAACGTGTCCAACAGACCTTTAGAGACGGGAGCATACACGGCTTATGCATTACTGTTTTTTGGAAAAAAAACAGGCACATTCCAGTTTGTCTGGGCCGAGCTCCGACCGGTGAGAAAAGTCAATAAAACCAGCAAAGTTTGTGCACCGCGCAACTTTGTCAAACTGCAGTATAGTGCTTGCAACGCCTCGGGGACAAGCCTCAGATGAGGGTCAGCTAATGCTGATGTCGCCGAACTCTGGCATTGTGCAGTGTGGCCACCATCAGCCAGGGTGCTGTGTCTGGAACCGACCCCACCGTCTCTGACAACTCCAACTCATACTTACCTGGCAGGGGGAGATACCATGATCAAGAAGGTGGTTCACCCAGGGCGAGGCTCAGCCATTGCACTCCGGTTGCGCTGACCCCTGCGAATTCCCCAAATGTGGGAGTCTCGACTGCATAATTTCTGGTAGTGGGGGACTGCGTTCGCGCTCTCCCCTGACCGCTACGTCAAAGGAAAACAAGGTGTCCCGGTAGCTTCTTTACTCGTAAGCGTGAAGCGTGCTGCCAACTATGCCAGTTTTACGACTGCAGAGTCGGTGCTGTTGTCGGGCCGTGACGATTGGTGGGCGTTTCTGTATGTTACAAGCACACATGCCCCGCCCCGCCCCCCAAGAGCGGGGCTTTCCGCCTAAGCCTAACCCTCCGCAAACCCCATTGGATAGCGCATGTGACAGTACGGGGCAGGGTAGCTGACGGGTGCGATCTGGATTTGGAACGCGGCAGGCGCAAAGAGAGGCCTACCGTGACGGTGGTGGCTGGGACGACTGGGGTTCTCGGCTGCCCTCAAGGCGAAGGCCGTACTGACTCTGGTTTCTCTTCATAACGCACAAGTCTTTCGCCTTTTACTAAAGACTTCCGTGGAGAGGAACGCCAACGGAGTTTAAGCTATTTTTGGTAGGTTTGGCCGTAAGGCTGAGCCTTTGAGTGTGTGAAAGTCAAACGGCTGTCTCCGCTAAGAACCAGGGGTGCAAAGTGGGGAGACTGGGTGGGGGTGCTAAGCAGGCAGCCATTGTTAGGCTGGCTTGAAACAGGGCACCGTTGACAGAGAGGATCGTGCCAAGAGCTTGGACGGAACACGAAACGCTTTGGACTCATCGCTTCTCGGCCTTTTGGCTAAAGACTGCGATCGCCTCCTGTTGGTGGTTAAAATCCTTGTCTGTCGTGGCATCGGTTTTATCAGTGCTTGGGAGGATATTTCTAAATGTTCCTTGTTTAAAGCATTTCAATTTTCCAGTAATTGAAAATCTTTAACAAATAGGAATTCATTGGCTGAGAGAGCTATTTTACCTGTTCTCTGCAGGTTGTAACATCTTGACCAGGCCGATCAGGTAAGTACTCTTTGTCTCTTGTGTTATTTATTGTTTTTCATTATTCTTACTTATCGGATTGATCTTTTACTGGTTTTATTGTTTTAAGCACTTTTTTAGCTTGTGTGCCTCCATCATGTCGGCCACCCATGCCGGCATGCGGAGGCACCACAGCGTTCGTTTAAATTTTGTGGAGAGAGAGGGTAAACTCCTGGGGATGTCCAGACTGGACTTCTCCAGGAAGCTAGTCCAAAAAGCCTTGGGTTTCACACCAAATGATCTGAACTGTATACTGACCTTGCCTTTTGGTAAAGGCTTTGATGTGAGTTTCCGTTCAGCAGCTCTGCTAAGAGAGTTTTTGGACACGTTTTGAAAATGTTAAACCCCAGTTTTCTGCCTTCAGTGTGGAGAAACTGACTGACAATGCCTTAAAAACGGTTATTGTCAGAATGTTCAATGAAACAGTGAATGCAGAGGACATTTGTTTGTGGCTGGGAAGATATTGCACTGTTAAAGGCCAGGCTACCAAAGTGAGAGATGAGGATGGCATTTGGAACTGCGCTTGGAGGGTCCCCATTCAACAATGGCAGGACCCCCAGGGCTTCCAAGGCCTAAAACATCTGCCATCCATGATAGTTCTGGGAGAAAACAGGGGCTACATCCATTACCAGGGTCAGCCCAAGCTCTGCCGCAAGTGTGGTGAGCACGGGCACCTGGCCGAAGCTTGTCAGCAGACTGTCTGTGGGAAATGCAGAGAAATTGGGCACACCTTTGAGGAGTGCACCAATGGCAGAAAATGCAATCTATGTGGAGAATCAAACCACCTCTTCAGAGATTGCCCCAAATCTTTTGCCAACAAAGTAAAGGCAGCAAAAGCAAGTGGGCAAAATGGTGGACCAGGCCAGGCAGTTAGAGAGCTAATTGAAGAGGCTGGGCCGGAAAATTCAAATCTCCCGCCAAATCCTGTGATTGGAGGAGTGGAATCAGATGAGGCGGGAGAAAGGGAGGGGCCTGCAACAGCCCCATCAACAGAGAGTTCTGGAGAGGATGGGGCAATGCAGGTAGAGGGCGGAGCTAGTTCAGATAATGAGGAAGGCCAATTGCAGACTGATAGCGAGGATGCCTCCCCCCCGCAACCCAGCAAACAAAGAGGCCGGCATCAGAATTGTCCTCTGAGTCTCCTGTATTCTCAGAGAAGAGGGGAAGAGTTG
>NW_026117806.1:0-25142 GCF_001640805.2 Lates calcarifer
GTAAGGCTGAGCCCTTTGAGTGTGTGAAAAGTCAAACGGCTGTCTCCGCTAAGAACCAGGGGGTGCAAAGTGGGGAGACTGGGTGGGGGTGCTAAGCAGCAGCCATTGTTAGGCTGGCTTGAAAACAGGGCACCGTGACAAGAGAGGATCGTGCCAAGAGCTTGGACGGAACACGAAAACGCTTTGGACTCATCGCTTCTCGGCCTTTTGGCTAAGATCAAGTGTAGTATCTGTTCTTATCAGTTTAATATCTGATACGTCCCCTACCCGGGGACCATATATTAAATTGATTTTTGGATCAGGGAGCCGGAACGGGGGCTTGCTCCTTCCACTCCACGCATCGACCCGGTATTGCATTACCTCCAGGTACGGTGCACATTTCTCTGGAAACGTGCAATGTAACTATAGAGTTTTGTGGGGGGTGTTTTTTCCAGGGGAGTCCCTTGCTTTTCTCACATTCCTTTATCGATAGGGTACAAGTTGCTCAAAGCCCTGATGCGGTTACTGAGTCGTACGCTTAGTGGTGCACTCTTGATTTTTCCTTTCCCCGGAGGTTGATCAGGGTGTACCGTCTCTCTTTTGCAGCTGGAAAAGAAGGTAAAGTAAGCAGTTCCTCTATATAAGGGGATAACGTGTCCAACAGACCTTTAGAGACGGAAGCATACACGGCTTATGCATTACTGTTTTTTTGAAAAAAAACAGGCACATTCCAGTTTGTCTGGGCCGAGCTCCGACCGGTGAGAAAAGTCAATAAAACCAGCAAAGTTTGTGCACCGCGCAACTTTGTCAAACTGCAGTATAGTGCTTGCAACGCCTCGGGGACAAGCCTCAGATGAGGGTCAGCTAATGCTGATGTCGCCGAACTCTGGCATTGTGCAGTGTGGCCACCATCAGCCAGGGTGCTGTGTCTGGAACCGACCCCACCGTCTCTGACAACTCCAACTCATACTTACCTGGCAGGGGAGATACCATGATCAAGAAGGTGGTTCACCCAGGGCGAGGCTCAGCCATTGCACTCCGGTTGCGCTGACCCCTGCGAATTCCCCAAATGTGGGAGTCTCGACTGCATAATTTCTGGTAGTGGGGACTGCGTTCGCGCTCTCCCCTGACCGCTACGTCAAAGGAAAACAAGGTGTCCCGGGTAGCTTCTTTTACTCGTAAGCGTGAAAGCGTGCTGCCAACTATGCCAGTTTTACGACTGCAGAGTCGGTGCTGTTGTCGGGCCGTGACGATTGGTGGGCGTTTCTGTATGTTACAAGCACACATGCCCCCCCCCGCCCCCCCCAAAGGCGGGGCTTTCCGCCTAAGCCTAACCCTCCGCAAACCCCATTGGATAGCGCATGTGACAGTACGGGGCAGGGTAGCTGACGGGTGCGATCTGGGATTTGGAACGCGGCAGGCGCAAAGAGAGGCCTACCGTGACGGTGGTGGCTGGGACGACTGGGGTTCTCGGCTGCCCTCAAGGCGAAGGCCGTACTGACTCTGGTTTCTCTTCATAACGCACAAGTCTTTCGCCTTTTACTAAAGACTTCCGTGGAGAGGAACGCCAACGAGTTTAAGCTATTTTTGGTAGGTTTGGCCGTAAGGCTGAGCCCTTTGAGTGTGTGAAAAGTCAAACGGCTGTCTCCGCTAAGAACCAGGGGTGCAAAGTGGGGAGACTGGGTGGGGGTGCTAAGCAGCAGCCATTGTTAGGCTGGCTTGAAAACAGGGCACCGTGACAAGAGAGGATCGTGCCAAGAGCTTGGACGGAACACGAAACGCTTTGGACTCATCGCTTCTCGGCCTTTTGGCTAAGATCAAGTGTAGTATCTGTTCTTATCAGTTTAATATCTGATACGTCCCCTACCCGGGGACCATATATTAAATTGATTTTTGGATCAGGGAGCCGGAACGGGGGCTTGCTCTTTCCACTCCACGCATCGACCCGGTATTGCATTACCTCCAGGTACGGTGCACATTCTCTGGAAACGTGCAATGTAACTATAGAGTTTTGTGGGGGTGTTTTTTCCAGGGGAGTCCCTTGCTTTTCTCACATTCCTTTATCGATAGGGTACAAGTTGCTCAAAGCCCTGATGCGGTTACTGAGTCGTACGCTTAGTGGTGCACTCTTGATTTTTCCCTTCCCCGGAGGTTGATCAGGGTGTACCGTCTCTCTTTTGCAGCTGGAAAAGAAGGTAAAGTAAGCAGTTCTCTCTATATAAGGGGATAACGTGTCCAACAGACCTTTAGAGACGGGAGCATACACGGCTTATGCATTACTGTTTTTTGAAAAAAAACAGGCACATTCCAGTTTGTCTGGGCCGAGCTCCGACCGGTGAGAAAAGTCAATAAAACCAGCAAAGTTTGTGCACCGCGCAACTTTGTCAAACTGCAGTATAGTGCTTGCAACGCCTCGGGGACAAGCCTCAGATGAGGGTCAGCTAATGCTGATGTCGCCGAACTCTGGCATTGTGCAGTGTGGCCACCATCAGCCAGGGTGCTGTGTCTGGAACCGACCCCACCGTCTCTGACGTCTCTACTGGCAGGGGAGATACCATGATCAAGAAGGTGGTTCACCCAGGGCGAGGCTCAGCCATTGCACTCCGGTTGCGCTGACCCCTGCGAATTCCCCAAATGTGGGAGTCTCGACTGCATAATTTCTGGTAGTGGGGGACTGCGTTCGCGCTCTCCCCTGACCGCTACGTCAAAGGAAAACAAGGTGTCCCGGGTAGCTTCTTTTACTCGTAAGCGTGAAAGCGTGCTGCCAACTATGCCAGTTTTACGACTGCAGAGTCGGTGCTGTTGTCGGGCCGTGACGATTGGTGGGCGTTTCTGTATGTTACAAGCACACATGCCCCAGCCCCCGCCCCCCAAAGGCGGGGCTTTCCGCCTAAGCCTAACCTCCGCAAACCCCATTGGATAGCGCATGTGACAGTACGGGGCAGGGTAGCTGACGGGTGCGATCTGGGATTTGGAACGCGGCAGGCGCAAAGAGAGGCCTACCGTGACGGTGGTGGCTGGGACGACTGGGGGTTCTCGGGCTGCCCTCAAGGCGAAGGCCGTACTGGACTCTGGTTTCTCTTCATAACGCACAAGTCTTTCGCCTTTTACTAAAGACTTCCGTGGAGAGGAACGCCAACGAGTTTAAGCTATTTTTGGTAGGTTTGGCCGTAAGGCTGAGCCCTTTGAGTGTGTGAAAAGTCAAACGGCTGTCTCCGCTAAGAACCAGGGGTGCAAAGTGGGGAGACTGGGTGGGGGTGCTAAGCAGCAGCCATTGTTAGGCTGGCTTGAAAACAGGGCACCGTGACAAGAGAGGATCGTGCCAAGAGCTTGGACGGAACACGAAACGCTTTGGACTCATCGCTTCTCGGCCTTTTGGCTAAGATCAAGTGTAGTATCTGTTCTTATCAGTTTAATATCTGATACGTCCCCTACCCGGGGACCATATATTAAATTGATTTTTGGATCAGGGAGCCGGAACGGGGGCTTGCTCCTTCCACTCCACGCATCGACCCGGTATTGCATTACCTCCAGGTACGGTGCACGTTCTCTGGAAACGCTTCTCGGCCTTTTGGCTAAGACTGCGATCGCCTCCTGTTGGTGGTTAAAATACTTGTCTGTCGTGGCATCGGTTTTATCAGTGCTTGGGAGGATATTTCTAAATGTTCCTTGTTTAAAGCATTTCAATTTTCCAGTAATTGAAAATCTTTAACAAATAGGAATTCATTGGCTGAGAGAGCTATTTTACCTGTTCTCTGCAGGTTGTAACATCTTGACCAGGCCGATCAGGTAAGTACTCTTTGTCTCTTGTGTTATTTATTGTTTTTCATTATTCTTACTTGTCGGATTGATCTTTTACTGGTTTTATTGTTTCAGCACTTTTTTAGCTTGTGGTGCCTCCATCATGTCGGCCACCCATGCCGGCATGCGGAGGCACCACAGCGTTCGTTTAAATTTTGTGGAGAGAGAGGGTAAACTCCTGGGGATGTCCAGACTGGACTTCTCCAGGAAGCTAGTCCAAAAAGCCTTGGGTTTCACACCAAATGATCTGAACTGTATACTGACCTTGCCTTTTGGTAAAGGCTTTGATGTGAGTTTCCGTTCAGCAGCTCTGCTAAGAGAGTTTTGGACACGTTTTGAAAATGTTAAACCCCAGTTTTCTGCCTTCAGTGTGGAGAAACTGACTGACAATGCCTTAAAAACGGTTATTGTCAGAATGTTCAATGAAACAGTGAATGCAGAGGACATTTGTTTGTGGCTGGGAAGATATTGCACTGTTAAAGGCCAGGCTACCAAAGTGAGAGATGAGGATGGGCATTTGGAACTGCGCTTGGAGGGTCCCCATTCAACAATGGCAGGACCCCCAGGGCTTCCAAGGCCTAAAACATCTGCCATCCATGATAGTTCTGGGAGAAAACAGGGGCTACATCCATTACCAGGGTCAGCCCAAGCTCTGCCGCAAGTGTGGTGAGCACGGCACCTGGCCGAAGCTTGTCAGCAGACTGTCTGTGGGAAATGCAGAGAAATTGGGCACACCTTTGAGGAGTGCACCAATGGCAGAAAATGCAATCTATGTGGAGAATCAAACCACCTCTTCAGAGATTGCCCCAAATCTTTTGCCAACAAAGTAAAGGCAGCAAAAGCAAGTGGGCAAAATGGTGGACCAGGCCAGGCAGTTAGAGAGCTAATTGAAGAGGCTGGGCCGGGAAAATTCAAATCTCCCGCCAAATCCTGTGATTGGAGGAGTGGAATCAGATGAGGCGGGAGAAAGGGAGGGGCCTGCAACAGCCCCATCAACAGAGAGTTCTGGAGAGGATGGGGCAATGCAGGTAGAGGGCGGAGCTAGTTCAGATAATGAGGAAGGCCAATTGCAGACTGATAGCGAGGATGCCTCCCCCCCCAACGCCCAGCAAACAAAGAGGCTGGCATCAGAATTGTCCTCTGAGTCTCCTGTATTCTCAGAGAAGAGGGAAGAGTTGGGACTCTCTCAGACAGTTCATCTGTGGAGGAGCCCAGAGTCTTCCCCTCCGATTCACCAAATGAGGTCTCATTTTTAACAATAGCTCTGCAATCAACCCCTAAGGACTCAAAACTAAATGCAAGGTTGCAGCCTAGACCAACCCCCAGAGTCCATCCGGGGACTGGAGCTAAACCCCCTTACTCTTCACCTGTAAGAGTGAAGGAAGAGCTCCATTCACAGCAGATTATCTGACTGCCATTTTATCTCTGAAATTCCTTGTATAGTCCTTTTAAAATTTCATACCTGTTGTTTTTAACCATACTCATGACTCTCACCTTCTCAACCGTCAATGTGAGAAGTGTGAAGTCGCGAGTTAGAGCCCAGAGTATTTTATCCTATCTTGTTTCCTTTAAGTCAGATGTGTTTTTAATACAGGAATGTGGCATTCCGTTTTTAAAACACTACAGACAGTGGGAGGAGTTGTGGCCATATACATCAATATGGAGTGGATCAAATTACAACAAAAATGATGGAGTGGCCATTTTAATCAAAAATCCTAAGGTTCTGGTGAAGGGCAGCACTGTGGTGAGAAATGGTCGGGCACTTTTAGCACACTTGACTTTTAGGAGAAGGGATTTTAATCTCTTAAATATTTATGGCTTTAATGACAGGAATGACAGGTATGACCTTTTAGAAGAACTGCAGTTCCACATGCTAGGTAGGGAACCTTTAGTTGTAGGGGGTGATTTTAATTGTATTTAAGCAGGAAAGACAGGAAAAGAGGAGGGGCAAGATTTTAAAGTTGATAAAGCATCACTTTTACTACAGGGCATATGCAGGGATTTTAAAATTCAGGACTGTTTTAAAACCATGCATCCTAGAGAGGAGGGCTTCACCTGGTTCAGTGGTGATGGCACCAGAGCCTCTCGCATAGACTATATTTTTACACGGGACTGCCCACCAACCGATGCTAGATTGACCCCTGTTTTCTTTTCCGATCACCTGATGCTTTCCTGCACCCTTTTCGCTCTCTTCGGGTGTGACATCAGGAAGTGGTCTGTGGAAACTCAACTGCTCCCTTTTAGAAGACCAGGTTTTAGTCAACCAATACAGGGAGCAGTACAGAGAGTGGCAGACCCTTCAAGACTTTTACGACACATGCGCACACTGGTGGGAAATGGTGAAGGAAAAGACCCAGACTTTTTTTAGACAGGCAGGGAAGAGAAAAAAGAGTAGGGAAAATAGACGCATGATGGGACTGCAGAAACGACTACAACGCTATTTTAAACTACAACAATGCGGAATGGATTTTAGTGAGGAAATAAAACAAGTCAAAACAGAGATGTCGGTTTTAGCAGAAACCAAAAGTAAAGGTGTCATTTTAAGAAGCAGGGAACAAGAAATTGAAGAGGGGGAAAAGTGCACAAGGTATTTTTTTAAGAAAATCATAAATAAAAGGGGAACGGTTTGTAAACTAACAAAAGAAAATGGGTGCACAGTAGAAACAATAGAAGAAAATTAAACAAGTTGTTGAAAACTACTATGAAAAATTGTACCAAAGGAAACCTATTGAAAAAGACACCATGACAGAAGTTTTAAACCTCATTACCGGGACAGTAGAAAGCAGCGTGCTTTTAACCCAAGATTTTACGATTTTAGAGTTAAATAAATGCATCACAGGTTTTAAGAAGGGGAAGTCCCCAGGACAAGATGGACTTCCCCTGGAATTTTATTTGACATTTTGGGACATTTTAGCACCTGATTTGCTTGCTGTTTTTATGGGTTTTGAACGACTAGACCGACTTCCTGACAGTTTTAGAATAGGGATAGTGACTCTCCTTCACAAGGCCAAAGATAAGACTGATTTGAAGAACTGGAGACCTATCACTCTTTTAAACTTTGACTGCAAACTTTTAGCCTCACGTATGTCTGGATTTTTAGAAGAGGTGATTCACCCAGATCAAGCCTGCGCCATTCCGGGGAGGAAGATCACCGACAGCCTCGTACTGATCCGAGACACCATCTGTTACGCGAGAGACAGAAACATCAGGCTAATAGTACTAAATTTAGATTTTGAAAAAGCCTTCGATCGGGTCTCGCACCAGTACCTCTTTCGGGTACTGCAAAAAATGGGATTTCCAGAAAGGTTTATAGCTTGGGTGGGATTGCTGTACCGGAGCATCACCAGCAGATTTGTTATTAACGGGCACCTGACAAAAGCAGTGGATATTAACTGCGGTGTTCGTCAGGGCTGTCCGTTATCTGCCCTCCTCTATGTCATCTGTATAGAACCTCTGGCGCAGATCTTGAGAAGGGACCAACGAATCAATGGGATCGGAATCCCAGGGAGCGGGGGGACTTCAGACTAAATGCGTTTTTATACATGGACGACGTGAACGTTTTATGCACCGACCTTTTATCTGTCAACAGGACGCTGGACTTGACTGACTGGTTTGGATGGGCCTCTGGGTCAAAACTCAACAGAGGCAAGACCCAAGCCCAACTTTATGGGCCATGGACGGCGACTGAAATGACAGGACTCCCCCTGACTGTGACACAGACTGACCAGAGAATACTGGGGGTCAAATTTGACAAGGAGGGGGGAGGGAAAACAAATTGGCCAGACGTGGTAGGAAAAGTAAGGCAAAGACTAGGATACTGGGGACTTAGAGGACTGACCATTGAAGGGAAGGTTTTAATCATCAAAGCAGTGATTTTACCCTTGCTTTTACTGATCAGTTCCGTTTTTATCCCTCCTAGGAGAGTGCTTTTAGATCTTGACCGAGCCATCTTTTACTTTTTGTGGGGCTCCAAGTGGGAAAGACTGAGGAGAGACGTGATGAGGAGGCCAAAAGAAAAAGGGGGAAAAGGAGTACCTGACCTACACTTGTTTTTAGGAAGCCGATACGTCGCGCTATACGTGAAATATGCTACAGACCCATCCAGAAACCCTAAGACCACAGCAATGACACGATTCTGGATGGGTTCTTATCTCAAAAGACTGAAGATTTTACCCACTGATCTTAAAGTACCTGTGTCCTTTAACCTGCCACCAGCCTATGCTTTTTATTCAGAAGTTTTTAAAAGCATTTTAACCTGGAGCAGGAGGAGCTGCAAGTTTTAGCCAATCACCGTGTGTTGATTTCTGTTGTGCAGGAGCAGGAACCAGTGAGTCCAGTGCGCGGGCTTCCATTAGGCCAGCCCTCAACAGTTTGGCGCAACGTCAACCACCCCGCTCTTCCAAACAGACTCCGGGACCTGTCATGGATGGTGGCTCACGAGATCCTCCCGGTCAGGTCCGTCATGCACTCCCGGGGCATGTCGGCGCTCTCAACCTCGACCTGGTTGTGGTGCGCCTGAGTCGGTGAGGCATCTGCTCTGGGAGTGCAGCGCTGCCGTAGACCAGTGGGCAATGGCCGGCTCCTTACAATTCCCGTACTTGCCAGCAAGGGAGGTCCTTACAGCACAGCTGGTGCTCTATGGGGTGAGCCAGGAAGCAATCAAAAAAGACGACTTTGCCAAGCAGTGGCTCACCCTGGCCGCCATCAAAGACGCCATGTGGACCTCCAGAAACTTGCTGGTAAGGAAGCACATGCAGATGCCCCCCGTGGCTGTGATCCGGATGGCCGCAGCGACGGTCCAAGTGGCCGAAGCTGCAGGCGGCAGGCCTAGGACACAGCCACAAAGAAGAATCGCCTCTGTGCCCATTCGGACGAAGGAGCCGGAGCTACACGGGAAAAGGTCAAAGCAGCGGCGGCCTGGCTCTCCGGGAGAGGAAGGTGGGAAGGAGCGAGAGGGCGGGGATCTCCTATGAGCACCAGGACAGGATCCTGAGAGACTTACTGTTTGGAGGAGCGGAGTGAGTAACCCTGGGTAGGGACTCACCCTGCTCCTGCACAAGAGAACCTTTTAACAAATACACTCCCTTTAAAATATTCCTTTACAACTTTGTTGTTTTTTTTTTTTAATCTGTAAAACCTCTTAAAAGTACTGTTTTCATTGTCTTAACTATGATTTTACAGATTATCCACAATTGTTGACAAGTTGTATTTTGATGTAGGGTGTATTTTTTTTTAATTATGCAAAAGTTTCTATGGAAAATGGAAATGAGTATCAATAAAGAGAAAAAAAAAAAAAAAAAAAAAAAAAAAAATCTGTTCTTATCAGTTTAATATCTGATACGTCCCCTACCCGGGGACCATATATTAAATTGATTTTTGGATCAGGGAGCCGGAACGGGGGCTTGCTCCTTCCACTCCACGCATCGACCCGGTATTGCATTACCTCCAGGTACGGTGCACATTCTCTGGAAACGTGCAATGTAACTATAGAGTTTTGTGGGGGGTGTTTTTTCCAGGGGAGTCCCTTGCTTTTCTCACATTCCTTTATCGATAGGGTACAAGTTGCTCAAAGCCCTGATGCGGTTACTGAGTCGTACGCTTAGTGGTGCACTCTTGATTTTTCCCTTCCCCGGAGGTTGATCAGGGTGTACCGTCTCTCTTTTGCAGCTGGAAAAGAAGGTAAAGTAAGCAGTTCCCTCTATAGAAGGGGATAACGTGTCCAACAGACCTTTAGAGACGGGAGCATACACGGCTTATGCATTACTGTTTTTTGAAAAAAAAACAGGCACATTCCAGTTTGTCTGGGCCGAGCTCCGACCGGTGAGAAAAGTCAATAAAACCAGCAAAGTTTGTGCACCGCGCAACTTTGTCAAACTGCAGTATACTGCTTGCAACGCCTCGGGGACAAGCCTCAGATGAGGGTCAGCTAATGCTGATGTCGCCGAACTCTGGCATTGTGCAGTGTGGCCACCATCAGCCAGGGTGCTGTGTCTGGAACCGACCCCACCGTCTCTGACAACTCCAACTCATACTTACCTGGCAGGGGAGATACCATGATCAAGAAGGTGGTTCACCCAGGGCGAGGCTCAGCCATTGCACTCCGGTTGCGCTGACCCCTGCGAATTCCCCAAATGTGGGAGTCTCGACTGCATAATTTCTGGTAGTGGGGGACTGCGTTCGCGCTCTCCCCTGACCGCTACGTCAAAGGAAAACAAGGTGTCCCGGGTAGCTTCTTTTACTCGTAAGCGTGAAAGCGTGCTGCCAACTATGCCAGTTTTACGACTGCAGAGTCGGTGCTGTTGTCGGCCGTGACGATTGGTGGCGTTTCTGTATGTTACAAGCACACATGCCCCAGCCCCCGCCCCCGCCCCCAAAGGCGGGGCTTTCCGCCTAAGCCTAACCCTCCGCAAACCCCATTGGATAGCGCATGTGACAGTACGGGGCAGGGTAGCTGACGGGTGCGATCTGGGATTTGGAACGCGGCAGGCGCAAAGAGAGGCCTACCGTGACGGTGGTGGCTGGGACGACTGGGTTCTCGGCTGCCCTCAAGGCGAAGGCCGTACTGACTCTGGTTTCTCTTCATAACGCACAAGTCTTTCGCCTTTTACTAAAGACTTCCGTGGAGAGGAACGCCAACGAGTTTAAGCTATTTTTGGTAGGTTTGGCCGTAAGGCTGAGCCCTTTGAGTGTGTGAAAAGTCAAACGGCTGTCTCCGCTAAGAACCAGGGGTGCAAAGTGGGGAGACTGGGTGGGGGTGCTAAGCAGCAGCCATTGTTAGGCTGGCTTGAAAACAGGGCACCGTGACAAGAGAGGATCGTGCCAAGAGCTTGGACGGAACACGAAACGCTTTGGACTCATCGCTTCTCGGCCTTTTGGCTAAGATCAAGTGTAGTATCTGTTCTTATCAGTTTAATATCTGATACGTCCCCTACCCGGGGACCATATATTAAATTGATTTTTGGATCAGGGAGCCGGAACGGGGGCTTGCTCCTTCCACTCCACGCATCGACCCGGTATTGCATTACCTCCAGGTACGGTGCACATTCTCTGGAAACGTGCAATGTAACTATAGAGTTTTGTGGGGGGTGTTTTTTCCAGGGGAGTCCCTTGCTTTTCTCACATTCCTTTATCGATAGGGTACAAGTTGCTCAAAGCCCTGATGCGGTTACTGAGTCGTACGCTTAGTGGTGCACTCTTGATTTTTCCCTTCCCCGGAGGTTGATCAGGGTGTACCGTCTCTCTTTTGCAGCTGGAAAAGAAGGTAAAGTAAGCAGTTCTCTCTATATAAGGGGATAACGTGTCCAACAGACCTTTAGAGACGGGAGCATACACGGCTTATGCATTACTGTTTTTTGAAAAAAAACAGGCACATTCCAGTTTGTCTGGGCCGAGCTCCGACCGGTGAGAAAAGTCAATAAAACCAGCAAAGTTTGTGCACCGCGCAACTTTGTCAAACTGCAGTATAGTGCTTGCAACGCCTCGGGACAAGCCTCAGATGAGGGTCAGCTAATGCTGATGTCGCCGAACTCTGGCATTGTGCAGTGTGGCCACCATCAGCCAGGGTGCTGTGTCTGGAACCGACCCCACCGTCTCTGACAACTCCAACTCATACTTACCTGGCAGGGGAGATACCATGATCAAGAAGGTGGTTCACCCAGGGCGAGGCTCAGCCATTGCACTCCGGTTGCGCTGACCCCTGCGAATTCCCCAAATGTGGGAGTCTCGACTGCATAATTTCTGGTAGTGGGGGACTGCGTTCGCGCTCTCCCCTGACCGCTACGTCAAAGGAAAACAAGGTGTCCCGGGTAGCTTCTTTTACTCGTAAGCGTGAAAGCGTGCTGCCAACTATGCCAGTTTTACGACTGCAGAGTCGGTGCTGTTGTCGGGCCGTGACGATTGGTGGGCGTTTCTGTATGTTACAAGCACACATGCCCCAGCCCCCGCCCCCGCCCCCCAAAGGCGGGGCTTTCCGCCTAAGCCTAACCCTCCGCAAACCCCATTGGATAGCGCATGTGACAGTACGGGGCAGGGTAGCTGACGGGTGCGATCTGGGATTTGGAACGCGGCAGGCGCAAAGAGAGGCCTACCGTGACGGTGGTGGCTGGGACGACTGGGGTTCTCGGCTGCCCTCAAGGCGAAGGCCGTACTGACTCTGGTTTCTCTTCATAACGCACAAGTCTTTCGCCTTTTACTAAAGACTTCCGTGGAGAGGAACGCCAACGGAGTTTAAGCTATTTTTGGTAGGTTTGGCCGTAAGGCTGAGCCCTTTGAGTGTGTGAAAAGTCAAACGGCTGTCTCCGCTAAGAACCAGGGGTGCAAAGTGGGGAGACTGGGTGGGGGTGCTAAGCAGCAGCCATTGTTAGGCTGGCTTGAAAACAGGGCACCGTGACAAGAGAGGATCGTGCCAAGAGCTTGGACGGAACACGAAACGCTTTGGACTCATCGCTTCTCGGCCTTTTGGCTAAGATCAAGTGTAGTATCTGTTCTTATCAGTTTAATATCTGATACGTCCCCTACCCGGGGACCATATATTAAATTGATTTTTGGATCAGGGAGCCAGGAACGGGGGCTTGCTCCTTCCACTCCACGCATCGACCCGGTATTGCATTACCTCCAGGTACGGTGCACATTCTCTGGAAACGTGCAATGTAACTATAGAGTTTTGTGGGGGGTGTTTTTTCCAGGGGAGTCCCTTGCTTTTCTCACATTCCTTTATCGATAGGGTACAAGTTGCTCAAAGCCCTGATGCGGTTACTGAGTCGTACGCTTAGTGGTGCACTCTTGATTTTTCCCTTCCCCGGAGGTTGATCAGGGTGTACCGTCTCTCTTTTGCAGCTGGAAAAGAAGGTAAAGTAAGCAGTTCTCCTCTATATAAGGGGATAACGTGTCCAACAGACCTTTAGAGACGGGAGCATACACGGCTTATGCATTACTGTTTTTGAAAAAAAACAGGCACATTCCAGTTTGTCTGGGCCGAGCTCCGACCGGTGAGAAAAGTCAATAAAACCAGCAAAGTTTGTGCACCGCGCAACTTTGTCAAACTGCAGTATAGTGCTTGCAACGCCTCGGGGACAAGCCTCAGATGAGGGTCAGCTAATGCTGATGTCGCCGAACTCTGGCATTGTGCAGTGTGGCCACCATCAGCCAGGGTGCTGTGTCTGGAACCGACCCACCGTCTCTGACAACTCCAACTCATACTTACCTGGCAGGGGAGATACCATGATCAAGAAGGTGGTTCACCCAGGGCGAGGCTCAGCCATTGCACTCCGGTTGCGCTGACCCCTGCGAATTCCCCAAATGTGGGAGTCTCGACTGCATAATTTCTGGTAGTGGGGGACTGCGTTCGCGCTCTCCCCTGACCGCTACGTCAAAGGAAAACAAGGTGTCCCGGGTAGCTTCTTTTACTCGTAAGCGTGAAAGCGTGCTGCCAACTATGCCAGTTTTACGACTGCAGAGTCGGTGCTGTTGTCGGGCCGTGACGATTGGTGGGCGTTTTCTGTATGTTACAAGCACACATGCCCCAGCCCCCGCCCCCGCCCCCCAAAGTCGGGGCTTTCCGCCTAAGCCTAACCCTCCGCAAACCCCATTGGATAGCGCATGTGACAGTACGGGGCAGGGTAGCTGACGGGTGCGATCTGGGATTTGGAACGCGGCAGGCGCAAAGAGAGGCCTACCGTGACGGTGGTGGCTGGGACGACTGGGGTTCTCGGCTGCCCTCAAGGCGAAGGCCGTACTGACTCTGGTTTCTCTTCATAACGCACAAGTCTTTCGCCTTTTACTAAAGACTTCCGTGGAGAGGAACGCCAAGGAGTTTAAGCTATTTTTGGTAGGTTTGGCCGTAAGGCTGAGCCCTTTGAGTGTGTGAAAAGTCAAACGGCTGTCTCCGCTAAGAACCAGGGGTGCAAAGTGGGGAGACTGGGTGGGGGTGCTAAGCAGCAGCCATTGTTAGGCTGGCTTGAAAACAGGGCACCGTGACAAGAGAGGATCGTGCCAAGAGCTTGGACGGAACACGAAACGCTTTGGACTCATCGCTTCTCGGCCTTTTGGCTAAGATCAAGTGTAGTATCTGTTCTTATCAGTTTAATATCTGATACGTCCCCTACCCGGGGACCATATATTAAATTGATTTTTGGATCAGGGAGCCGGAACGGGGGCTTGCTCCTTCCACTCCACGCATCGACCCAGTATTGCATTACCTCCAGGTACGGTGCACATTCTCTGGAAACGTGCAATGTAACTATAGAGTTTGTGGGGGGTGTTTTTTCCAGGGGAGTCCCTTGCTTTTCTCACATTCCTTTATCGATAGGGTACAAGTTGCTCAAAGCCCTGATGCGGTTACTGAGTCGTACGCTTAGTGGTGCACTCTTGGATTTTTCCCTTCCCCGGAGGTTGATCAGCGGTGTACCGTCTCTCTTTTGCAGCTGGAAAAGAAGGTAAAGTAAGCAGTTCTCTCTATATAAGGGGATAACGTGTCCAACAGACCTTTAGAGACGGGAGCATACACGGCTTATGCATTACTGTTTTTTGAAAAAAAACAGGCACATTCCAGTTTGTCTGGGCCGAGCTCCGACCGGTGAGAAAAGTCAATAAAACCAGCAAAGTTTGTGCACCGCGCAACTTTGTCAAACTGCAGTATAGTGCTTGCAACGCCTCGGGGACAAGCCTCAGATGAGGGTCAGCTAATGCTGATGTCGCCGAACTCTGGCATTGTGCAGTGTGGCCACCATCAGCCAGGGTGCTGTGTCTGGAACCGACCCCACCGTCTCTGACAACTCCAACTCATACTTACCTGGCAGGGGAGATACCATGATCAAGAAGGTGGTTCACCCAGGGCGAGGCTCAGCCATTGCACTCCGGTTGCGCTGACCCCTGCGAATTCCCCAAATGTGGGAGTCTCGACTGCATAATTTCTGGTAGTGGGGGACTGCGTTCGCGCTCTCCCCTGACCGCTACGTCAAAGGAAAACAAGGTGTCCCGGGTAGCTTCTTTTACTCGTAAGCGTGAAAGCGTGCTGCCAACTATGCCAGTTTTACGACTGCAGAGTCGGTGCTGTTGTCGGGCCGTGACGATTGGTGGGCGTTTCTGTATGTTACAAGCACACATGCCCCCGCCCCCGCCCCCCAAAGGCGGGGCTTTCCGCCTAAGCCTAACCCTCCGCAAACCCCATTGGATAGCGCATGTGACAGTACGGGGCAGGGTAGCTGACGGGTGCGATCTGGGATTTGGAACGCGGCAGGCGCAAAGAGAGGCCTACCGTGACGGTGGTGGCTGGGACGACTGGGGTTCTCGGCTGCCCTCAAGGCGAAGGCCGTACTGACTCTGGTTTCTCTTCATAACGCACAAGTCTTTCGCCTTTTACTAAAGACTTCCGTGGAGAGGAACGCCAACGAGTTTAAGCTATTTTGGTAGGTTTGGCCGTAAGGCTGAGCCCTTTGAGTGTGTGAAAAGTCAAACGGCTGTCTCCGCTAAGAACCAGGGGTGCAAAGTGGGGAGACTGGGTGGGGTGCTAAGCAGCAGCCATTGTTAGGCTGGCTTGAAAACAGGGCACCGTGACAAGAGAGGATCGTGCCAAGAGCTTGGACGGAACACGAAACGCTTTGGACTCATCGCTTCTCGGCCTTTTGGCTAAGATCAAGTGTAGTATCTGTTCTTATCAGTTTAATATCTGATACGTCCCCTACCCGGGGACCATATATTAAATTGATTTTTGGATCAGGGAGCCGGAACGGGGGCTTGCTCCTTCCACTCCACGCATCGACCCGGTATTGCATTACCTCCAGGTACGGTGCACATTCTCTGGAAACGTGCAATGTAACTATAGAGTTTTGTGGGGGTGTTTTTCCAGGGGAGTCCCTTGCTTTTCTCACATTCCTTTATCGATAGGGTACAAGTTGCTCAAAGCCCTGATGCGGTTACTGAGTCGTACGCTTAGTGGTGCACTCTTGATTTTTCCCTTCCCCGGAGGTTGATCAGGGTGTACCGTCTCTCTTTTGCAGCTGGAAAAGAAGGTAAAGTAAGCAGTTCTCTCTATATAAGGGGATAACGTGTCCAACAGACCTTTAGAGACGGGAGCATACACGGCTTATGCATTACTGTTTTTTGAAAAAAACAGGCACATTCCAGTTTGTCTGGGCCGAGCTCCGACCGGTGAGAAAAGTCAATAAAACCAGCAAAGTTTGTGCACCGCGCAACTTTGTCAAACTGCAGTATAGTGCTTGCAACGCCTCGGGACAAGCCTCAGATGAGGGTCAGCTAATGCTGATGTCGCCGAACTCTGGCATTGTGCAGTTGTGGCCACCATCAGCCAGGGTGCTGTGTCTGGAACCGACCCCACCGTCTCTGACAACTCCAACTCATACTTACCTGGCAGGGGAGATACCATGATCAAGAAGGTGGTTCACCCAGGGCGAGGCTCAGCCATTGCACTCCGGTTGCGCTGACCCCTGCGAATTCCCCAAATGTGGGAGTCTCGACTGCATAATTTCTGGTAGTGGGGACTGCGTTCGCGCTCTCCCCTGACCGCTACGTCAAAGGAAAACAAGGTGTCCCGGGTAGCTTCTTTTACTCGTAAGCGTGAAAGCGTGCTGCCAACTATGCCAGTTTTACGACTGCAGAGTCGGTGCTGTTGTCGGGCCGTGACGATTGGTGGGCGTTTCTGTATGTTACAAGCACACATGCCCCCGCCCCCCGCCCCCCAAAGGCGGGGCTTTCCGCCTAAGCCTAACCCTCCGCAAACCCCATTGGATAGCGCATGTGACAGTACGGGGCAGGGTAGCTGACGGTGCGATCTGGGATTTGGAACGCGGCAGGCCAAAGAGAGGCCTACCGTGACGGTGGTGGCTGGGACGACTGGGGTTCTCGGCTGCCCTCAAGGCGAAGGCCGTACTGACTCTGGTTTCTCTTCATAACGCACAAGTCTTTCGCCTTTTACTAAAGACTTCCGTGGAGAGGAACGCCAACGGAGTTTAAGCTATTTTGGTAGGTTTGGCCGTAAGGCTGAGCCCTTTGAGTGTGTGAAAAGTCAAACGGCTGTCTCCGCTAAGAACCAGGGGTGCAAAGTGGGGAGACTGGGTGGGGGTGCTAAGCAGCAGCCATTGTTAGGCTGGCTTGAAAACAGGGCACCGTGACAAGAGAGGATCGTGCCAAGAGCTTGGACGGAACACGAAACCTATCGCCTTTGGCTAAGATCGTATTCTGTCTATCTTTTGAGCTAAGACTATAGGTACGGCACTTTCTTCGACCCTTTTGGCTAAGACTGCGATCGCCTCCTGTTGGTGGTTAAAATCACTTGTCTTGTTCGTGGCATCGGTTTTATCAGTGCTTGGAGGATATTTCTAAATGTTCCTTGTTTAAAGCATTTCAATTTTCCAGTAATTGAAAATCTTTAACAAATAGGAATTCATTGGCTGAGAGAGCTATTTTACCTGTTCTCTGCAGGTTGTAACATCTTGACCAGGCCGATCAGGTAAGTACTCTTTGTCTCTTGTGTTATTATTGTTTTTCATTATTCTTACTTATCGGATTGATCTTTACTGGTTTTATTGTTTTAAGCACTTTTTTAGCTTTGTGGTGCCTCCATCATGTCGGCCACCCATGCCGGCATGCGGAGGCACCACAGCGTTCGTTTAAATTTCGTGGAGAGAGAGGGTAAACTCCTGGGGATGTCCAGACTGGACTTCTCCAGGAAGCTAGTCCAAAAAGCCTTGGGTTTCACACCAAATGATCTGAACTGTATACTGACCTTGCCTTTTGGTAAAGGCTTTGATGTGAGTTTCCGTTCAGCAGCTCTGCTAAGAGAGTTTTGGACACGTTTTGAAAATGTTAAACCCCAGTTTTCTGCCTTCAGTGTGGAGAAACTGACTGACAATGCCTTAAAAACGGTTATTGTCAGAATGTTCAATGAAACAGTGAATGCAGAGGACATTTGTTTGTGGCTGGGAAGATATTGCACTGTTAAAGGCCAGGCTACCAAAGTGAGAGATGAGGATGGCATTTGGAACTGCGCTTGGAGGGTCCCCATTCAACAATGGCAGGACCCCCCAGGGCTTCCAAGGCCTAAAACATCTGCCATCCATGATAGTTCTGGGAGAAAACAGGGGCTACATCCATTACCAGGGTCAGCCCAAGCTCTGCCGCAAGTGTGGTGAGCACGGCACCTGGCCGAAGCTTGTCAGCAGACTGTCTGTGGAAATGCAGAGAAATTGGGCACACCTTTGAGGAGTGCACCAATGGCAGAAAATGCAATCTATGTGGAGAATCAAACCACCTCTTCAGAGATTGCCCCAAATCTTTTGCCAACAAAGTAAAGGCAGCAAAAGCAAGTGGGCAAAAATGGTGGACCAGGCCAGGCAGTTAGAGAGCTAATTGAAGAGGCTGGGCCGGAAAATTCAAATCTCCCGCCAAATCCTGTGATTGGAGGAGTGGAATCAGATGAGGCGGGAGAAAGGGAGGGCCTGCAACAGCCCCATCAACAGAGAGTTCTGGAGAGGATGGGGCAATGCAGGTAGAGGGCGGAGCTAGTTCAGATAATGAGGAAGGCCAATTGCAGACTGATAGCGGAGGATGCCTCCCCCCCCAACGCCCAGCAAACAAAGAGGCCGGCATCAGAATTGTCCTCTGAGTCTCCTGTATTCTCAGAGAAGAGGGGAAGAGTTGGGACTCTCTCAGACAGTTCATCTGTGGAGGAGCCCAGAGTCTTCCCCTCCGATTCACCAAATGAGGTCTCATTTTTAACAATAGCTCTGCAATCAACCCTAAGACTCAAAACTAAATGCAAGGTTGCAGCCTAGACCAACCCCCAGAGTCCATCCGGGGACTGGAGCTAAACCCCCTTACTCTTCACCTGTAAGAGTGAAGGAAGAGCTCCATTCACAGCAGATTATCTGACTGCCATTTTATCTCTGAAATTCCTTGTATAGTCCTTTTAAAATTTCATACCTGTTGTTTTTAACCATACTCATGACTCTCACCTTCTCAACCGTCAATGTGAGAAGTGTGAAGTCGCGAGTTAGAGCCCAGAGTATTTTATCCTATCTTGTTTTCCTTTAAGTCAGATGTGTTTTTAATACAGGAATGTGGCATTCCGTTTTTAAAACACGTACAGACAGTGGGAGGAGTTGTGGCCATATACATCAATATGGAGTGGATCAAATTACAACAAAAATGATGGAGTGGCCATTTTAATCAAAAATCCTCAAGGTTCTGGTGAAGGGCAGCACTGTGGTGAGAAATCGGTCGGGCCACTTTTAGCACACTTGACTTTTAGGAGAAGGATTTTAATCTCTTAAATATTTATGGCTTTAATGACAGGAATGACAGGTATGACCTTTTAGAAGAACTGCAGTTCCACATGCTAGGTAGGGAACCTTTAGTTGTAGGGGGTGATTTAATTGTATTTTAAGCAGGAAAGACAGGAAAAGAGGAGGGCAAGATTTTAAAGTTGATAAAGCATCACTTTTACTACAGGGCATATGCAGGGATTTTAAAATTCAGGACTGTTTTAAAACCATGCATCCTAGAGAGGAGGGCTTCACCTGGTTCAGTGGTGATGGCACCAGAGCCTCTCGCATAGACTATATTTTACACGGGACTGCCCACCAACCGATGCTAGATTGACCCCTGTTTTCTTTTCCGATCACCTGATGCTTTCCTGCACCCTTTCGCTCTCTTCGGGTGTGACATCAGGAAGTGGTCTGTGGAAACTCAACTGCTCCCTTTTAGAAGACCAGGTTTTAGTCAACCAATACAGGGAGCAGTACAGAGAGTGGCAGACCCTTCAAGACTTTTACGACACATGCGCACACTGGTGGGAAATGGTGAAGGAAAAGACCCAGACTTTTTTTTAGACAGGCAGGGAAGAGAAAAAAGAGTAGGGAAAATAGACGCATGATGGGACTGCAGAAACGACTACAACGCTATTTTAAACTACAACAATGCGGAATGGATTTTAGTGAGGAAATAAAACAAGTCAAAACAGAGATGGTCGGTTTTAGCAGAAACCAAAAGTAAAGGTGTCATTTTAAGAAGCAGGGAACAAGAAATTGAAGAGGGGGAAAAGTGCACAAGTATTTTTTTAAGAAAATCATAAATAAAAGGGGAACGGTTTGTAAACTAACAAAAGAAAATGGGTGCACAGTAGAGAACAATAGAAGAAATTAAACAAGTTGTTGAAAACTACTATGAAAAATTGTACCAAAGGAAACCTATTGGAAAAAGACACCATGACAGAAGTTTTAAACCTCATTACCGGGACAGTAGAAAGCAGCGTGCTTTAACCCAAGATTTTACGATTTTAGAGTTAAATAAATGCATCACAGGTTTAAGAAGGGGAAGTCCCAGGACAAGATGGACTTCCCCTGGAATTTTTATTTGACATTTTGGGACATTTTAGCACCTGATTTGCTTGCTGTTTTTATGGGTTTTGAACGACTAGACCGACTTCCTGACAGTTTTAGAATAGGGATAGTGACTCTCCTTCACAAGGCCAAAGATAAGACTGATTTGAAGAACTGGAGACCTATCACTCTTTTAAACTTTTGACTGCAAACTTTTAGCCTCACGTATGTCTGGATTTTAGAAGAGGTGATTCACCCAGATCAAGCCTGCCGCCATTCCGGGGAGGAAGATCACCGACAGCCTCGTACTGATCCGAGACACCATCTGTTACGCGAGAGACAGAAACATCAGGCTAATAGTACTAAATTTAGATTTTGAAAAAGCCTTCGATCGGGTCTCGCACCAGTACCTCTTTCGGGTACTGGCAAAAAATGGGATTTCCAGAAAGGTTTATAGCTTGGGGTGGGATTGCTGTACCGAGCATCACCAGCAGATTGTTATTAACGGGCACCTGACAAAAGCAGTGGATATTAACTGCGGTGTTCGTCAGGCTGTCCGTTATCTGCCCTCCTCTATGTCATCTGTATAGAACCTCTGCGCAGATCTTGAGAAGGGACCAACGAATCAATGGGGATCGGAATCCCAGGCGAGCGGGGGACTTCAGACTAAATGCGTTTATACATGGACGACGTGAACGTTTTTATGCACCGACCTTTTATCTGTCAACAGGACGCTGGACTTGACTGACTGGTTTGGATGGGCCTCTGGGTCAAAACTCAACAGAGGCAAGACCCAAGCCCAACTTTATGGGCCATGGACGGCGACTGAAATGACAGGACTCCCCCTGACTGTGACACAGACTGACCAGAGATACTGGGGTCAAATTTGACAAGGAGGGGGGAGGGAAAACAAATTGGCCAGACGTGGTAGGAAAAGTAAGGCAAAGACTAGGATACTGGGGACTTAGAGGACTGACCATTGAAGGGAAGGTTTTAATCATCAAAGCAGTGATTTTACCCTTGCTTTTACTGATCAGTTCCGTTTTTATCCCTCCTAGGAGAGTGCTTTTAGATCTTGACCGAGCCATCTTTTACTTTTTGTGGGGCTCCAAGTGGGAAAGACTGAGGAGAGACGTGATGAGGAGGCCAAAAGAAAAAGGGGGAAAAGGAGTACCTGACCTACACTTGTTTTTAGGAAGCCGATACGTCGCGCTATACGTGAAATATGCTACAGACCCATCCAGAAACCCTAAGACCACAGCAATGACACGATTCTGGATGGGTTCTTATCTCAAAAGACTGAAGATTTTACCCACTGATCTTAAAGTACCTGTGTCCTTTAACCTGCCACCAGCCTATGCTTTTATTCAGAAGTTTTTAAAGCATTTTAACCTGGAGCAGGAGGAGCTGCAAGTTTTAGCCAATCACCGTGTGTTGATTTCTGTTGTGCAGGAGCAGGAACCAGTGAGTCCAGTGCGCGGGCTTCCATTAGGCCAGCCCTCAACAGTTTGGCGCAACGTCAACCACCCCGCTCTTCCAAACAGACTCCGGGACCTGTCATGGATGGTGGCTCACGAGATCCTCCCGGTCAGGTCCGTCATGCACTCCCGGGGCATGTCGGCGCTCTCAACCTCGACCTGGTTGTGGTGCGCCTGAGTCGGTGAGGCATCTGCTCTGGGAGTGCAGCGCTGCCGTAGACCAGTGGGCAATGGCCGGCTCCTTACAATTCCCGTACTTGCCAGCAAGGGAGGTCCTTACAGCACAGCTGGTGCTCTATGGGGTGAGCCAGGAAGCAATCAAAAAAGACGACTTTGCCAAGCAGTGGCTCACCCTGGCCGCCATCAAAGACGCCATGTGGACCTCCAGAAACTTGCTGGTAAGGAAGCACATGCAGATGCCCCCCGTGGCTGTGATCCGGATGGCCGCAGCGACGGTCCAAGTGGCCCGAAGCTGCAGGCGGCAGGCCTAGGACACAGCCACAAAGAAGAATCGCCTCTGTGCCCATTCGGACGAAGGAGCCGGAGCTACACGGGAAAAGGTCAAAGCAGCGGCGGCCTGGCTCTCCGGGAGAGGAAGGTGGGAAGGAGCGAGAGGGCGGGGATCTCCTATGAGCACCAGGACAGGATCCTGAGAGACTTACTGTTTGGAGGAGCGGAGTGAGTAACCCTGGGTAGGGACTCACCCTGCTCCTGCACAAGAGAACCTTTTAACAAATACACTCCCTTTTAAAATATTCCTTTACAACTTTGTTGTTTTTTTTTTTAATCTGTAAAACCTCTTAAAAGTACTGTTTTCATTGTCTTAACTATGATTTTACAGATTATCCACAATTGTTGACAAGTTGTATTTTGATGTAGGGTGTATTTTTTTTAATTATGCAAAAGTTTCTATGGAAAATGGAAATGAGTATCAATAAAGAGAAAAAAAAAAAAAAAAAAAAAAAAAAAATCTGTTCTTATCAGTTTAATATCTGATACGTCCCCTACCCGGGGACCATATATTAAATTGATTTTTGGATCAGGGAGCCGGAACGGGGGCTTGCTCCTTCCACTCCACGCATCGACCCGGTATTGCATTACCTCCAGGTACGGTGCACATTCTCTGGAAACGTGCAATGTAACTATAGAGTTTTGTGGGGGTGTTTTTTCCAGGGGAGTCCCTTGCTTTTCTCACATTCCTTTATCGATAGGGTACAAGTTGCTCAAAGCCCTGATGCAGTTACTGAGTCGTACGCTTAGTGGTGCACTCTTGATTTTTCCCTTCCCCGGAGGTTGATCAGGGTGTACCGTCTCTCTTTTGCAGCTGGAAAAGAAGGTAAAGTAAGCAGTTCCCTCTATAGAAGGGGATAAACGTGTCCAACAGACCTTTAGAGACGGGAGCATACACGGCTTATGCATTACTGTTTTTTGAAAAAAACAGGCACATTCCAGTTTGTCTGGGCCGAGCTCCGACCGGTGAGAAAAGTCAATAAAACCAGCAAAGTTTGTGCACCGCGCAAACTAACGCACAAGTCTTTCGCCTTTTACTAAAGACTTCCGTGGAGAGGAACGCCAACGAGTTTAAGCTATTTTTGGTAGGTTTGGCCGTAAGGCTGAGCCCTTTGAGTGTGTGAAAAGTCAAACGGCTGTCTCCGCTAAGAACCAGGGGTGCAAAGTGGGGAGACTGGGTGGGGGTGCTAAGCAGCAGCCATTGTTAGGCTGGCTTGAAAACAGGGCACCGACAAGAGAGGATCGTGCCAAGAGCTTGGACGGAACACGAAACGCTTTGGACTCATCGCTTCTCGGCCTTTTGGCTAAGATCAAGTGTAGTATCTGTTCTTATCAGTTTAATATCTGATACGTCCCCTACCCGGGGCCATATATTAAATTGATTTTTGGATCAGGGAGCCGGAACGGGGGCTTGCTCCTTCCACTCCACGCATCGACCCGGTATTGCATTACCTCCAGGTACGGTGCACATTCTCTGGAAACGTGCAATGTAACTATAGAGTTTTGGGGGGGTGTTTTTTCCAGGGGAGTCCCTTGCTTTTCTCACATTCCTTTATCGATAGGGTACAAGTTGCTCAAAGCCCTGATGCGGTTACTGAGTCGTACGCTTAGTGGTGCACTCTTGATTTTTCCCTTCCCCGGAGGTTGATCAGGGGTACCGTCTCTCTTTTGCAGCTGGAAAAGAAGGTAAAAAGCAGTTCTCTCTATATAAGGGGATAACGTGTCCAACAGACCTTTAGAGACGGGAGCATACACGGCTTATGCATTACTGTTTTTTGAAAAAAAACAGGCACATTCCAGTTTGTCTGGGCCGAGCTCCGACCGTGAGAAAAGTCAATAAAACCAGCAAAGTTTGTGCACCGCGCAACTTTGTCAAACTGCAGTATAGTGCTTGCAACGCCTCGGGGACAAGCCTCAGATGAGGGTCAGCTAATGCTGATGTCGCCGAACTCTGGCATTGTGCAGTGTGGCCACCATCAGCCAGGGTGCTGTGTCTGGAACCGACCCCACCGTCTCTGACAACTCCAACTCATACTTACCTGGCAGGGGAGATACCATGATCAAGAAGGTGGTTCACCCAGGGCGAGGCTCAGCCATTGCACTCCGGTTGCGCTGACCCCTGCGAATTCCCCAAATGTGGGAGTCTCGACTGCATAATTTCTGGTAGTGGGGACTGCGTTCGCGCTCTCCCCTGACCGCTACGTCAAAGGAAAACAAGGTGTCCCGGGTAGCTTCTTTTACTCGTAAGCGTGAAAGCGTGCTGCCAACTATGCCAGTTTTACGACTGCAGAGTCGGTGCTGTTGTCGGGCCGTGACGATTGGTGGGCGTTTCTGTATGTTACAAGCACACATGCCCCAGCCCCCGCCCCCCCCCCCAAAGGCGGGGCTTTCCGCCTAAGCCTAACCCTCCGCAAACCCATTGGATAGCGCATGTGACAGTACGGGGCAGGGTAGCTGACGGGTGCGATCTGGGATTTGGAACGCGGCAGGCGCAAAGAGAGGCCTACCGTGACGGTGGTGGCTGGGACGACTGGGGTTCTCGGCTGCCCTCAAGGCGAAGGCCGTACTGACTCTGGTTTCTCTTCATAACGCACAAGTCTTTCGCCTTTTACTAAAGACTTCCGTGGAGAGGAACGCCAACGAGTTTAAGCTATTTTTGGTAGGTTTGGCCGTAAGGCTGAGCCCTTTGAGTGTGTGAAAAGTCAAACGGCTGTCTCCGCTAAAACCAGGGGTGCAAAGTGGGGACTGGGTGGGGTGCTAAGCAGCAGCCATTGTTAGGCTGGCTTGAAAACAGGGCACCGTGACAAGAGAGGATCGTGCCAAGAGCTTGGACGGAACACGAAACGCTTTGGACTCATCGCTTCTCGGCCTTTTGGCTAAGATCAAGTGTAGTATCTGTTCTTATCAGTTTAATATCTGATACGTCCCCTACCCGGGGACCATATATTAAATTGATTTTTGGATCAGGGAGCCGGAACGGGGCTTGCTCCTTCCACTCCACGCATCGACCCGGTATTGCATTACCTCCAGGTACGGTGCA
>NW_026117807.1:0-14046 GCF_001640805.2 Lates calcarifer
CCCTGCACAGTGTGATGCGTTGACTAGCAAAATGTGTATTTGTCCCTTAATGTTTGCCTCTGTCTGTTTCTCTAACAAAGTGAATATATGAGCAATCATGTGCGTGTTTGAATTTGCAGTTGCTATATGTACAAGGAGCTCAACTACAAATGGTATCTTGTTGAGAAAGATAAATGAGGTCTCTGCGCTTTGACTTCAGCCTATGCCGTTACTTGTTTTCACTGTTTACTCACATGCAAATGTAAGCTTCCCTGCAAAATAATGAAATAACACAATCAAAGTACTCCATTGCGAGTGTCATAAACCGAGGCTTAATATGAGGATAATAGCCGTTTAAAATTCACACTCTTTGATGTCTCATGAGAGACAAGTTTAATAGGAAAGGCCAACTGTAGAATACATTATTTCACTTGTGTAGGATAACCAGTACATAAACATGTCTTTCCTGTTATTATAAACAACCATCAGATGTGTCAGTCATCAGGTATCCAGGAAGCAGTGGAGAAACATGTCTGCTGACACTACTGTAGGAGGGATATGTGGCATGTGTGTTGGAAATTGCCTCAGCCTTTTCAAATATTGAATTAATGTACTCCAATATTCATCATTTATCTAAATATAGTATGATAGAAAGAATCTTGGAGCCAAAAGAGCCTTGGGTTATTTCCCCTGACCTCTATAATGTGCAGGCTTGCCATACTGAAGGACATGTAAGAGAAGGTGGGGAAGAGCTGTACTATTAACTGGCATTTAAAAAGACTTCCCTAATGTATACTTAATGGCATCTTGGTGGTCAGAGATGGTGGAAAAATTCATTCAGCACAGCACTAATTGCAGTGCCAAGTTTTGTTTTGATTGACAATGTGCAGACACAATTTGGTTATATTTTATGTTTATTAATCCAAGACCACATAATGATTGTGTACCTAGGAATTTTGTTGGAAACAGGAGTCAGGTGGTCCTTGAAGAGCTTGCCCCAAACCCCATTCATACACATTTCTTATGTCTGAGGATGTTGAACTGACTTACATTCATTACCTTAACTGTAATAAAATCATACTTAATCCTAAAGACCTCAGTACACTTTGAAGAAATAAGGCAGGGCAATATGTCGTCCAATACCGATCAGACAACACTGATACTAAAACTTTCTATTTCACTTCCAAAAAGCTGACAAAGTGCTGGGTGTCAAATTGTCTGATTTGGAGAGTATCATGAATTGTTGGAAAGCTGTAGGGGGTGGAAGTTCCAGGTGCTATTCAAGCATCCAACAGGCATAATGAAGCATAATGAAGCCTTTATACCAATTCTCAATGGTCACACTTGAAGGTGTGGGTGATTAGCCCGTAGTCACTGCTTCCCTCTGAGACCTGACCACATCCTCCTGAGTGCATCCCCTGTTTCCCCAATCTCTCTCAAAGGCATGGACTCTACAAGACCTCGTAGTTTCTGACCGAATCATCTGATCATCACTCTTGACTGTCTTAGCTTAAGAGAGAAGTTGGCACCCTGCATACTGTTCCACCTCTGCACACCTCACAGCCTGTGGATTGTATTAGGATTTCTAAGATTGTCAGTCTCTTGTCTGTCTTTGAAAAGTAGCAACAATTATCAGATAATTTAAAAGTATTCCATCCGTCCATCCATTTTCTTTGGGGTCTTTGGGTCTTATCTGGGGCTGGGCCATGGAGGCATCAGCCTATAAGCACATCCCTTTATCCAGCAATGTTTTATGCAGCCTTAACCTAGGCATAATTCTCACAGTGGGAGGCAAGACTCCAGATATGATTGATACAAGTTGACAATATGTGAACAGGTCCTCCAGGTGAGATGATTCCCTACAATATCATATAAATAAAGGCACACACACCTTATTAGTCACATTGCCTGATCCCTGTAGTAACCTACCTTTTCCCCAGTTTAAGCACAAGTTTTAACAGGTGTTGGGAATAATTCCAGAGCAGTGACATCACATTATCAGTGTGCAAAAAAACACCTCTGTTTTTAAATCTGGCAGCACCTTCTATTTTTAAAATGTGCCTCTCTTCGCTAAACAGATAAAAAAAAAAAAAAGAGGTGTTGCAAAACAAGATGATGGGGAGAGTTTCTCCAGAGGGAAACCAAGCATAACCACCATCTTCAGTGTGTCTTCAGATATTAAAAACATGGGGCTCTGTGAGGTGAGTTGGGACTCTACTGCAACACAGGGCTAGGGAGCAAACTTTGTGCTCTTTTCACTACTCACTGAGGGTCAAAGTTGAATCAGCTTTTCTGTGTCATTCTTTGGCAAAAATGGTTGATCACAGCTCTTTATTTTGCCTGAATTCAGAGTTTAACCTGGCTATTCATAATGCAATGCTAAAGGACCTTGTGACACGATCACCCTGCTGTTATCTCAAAGCCAGATACGGCTGCAAAATGGAGGAGGCAAAAAATGTGTGCTTCTAGAAAGTGTTGATGGCCATGCAGGATGCTGTGAGAGACACTAATATCAAGCGGTCCCATGTTGCAGCCTCCCCGGACAGACTGGTCAGTTTCCTCTGTTGTGGGATATGTGAGATCAAGTGCCCCTTCACAGCCAAAGATATCACACTGGAGGACTATACAAGAACCAAAAGAAGCTGTCTGATGAATGGAGAAGGTCTGGCACTGGCCCGTTACCATGACGACTACCATCAAGTGCAGTGTCAGTTGCATGTCTGCAATGTGAAACACTGTGACTTCATAGTTTAGTGTCTTGACACTGCTGGACAGGATCTAGGACAGTGAGTTTTGGGATCATGTTGGTGCCAGAGCATCACATTTTTCACAGACTTCTGCTCTGTCAGAGCTGGTAGGAAGATGGTTCCGGTCTTGGCACAATAGCAGCAACCCAAAGATGTTACTTTTGATCCCCTCTGTCCTAAACTCTGGTAAAGTGGACTGCACAGTTTGGCTGATTTTACATTTTACTTTAAGATAACATTTGGTGTGATATTTAACTTGACTTTTGTTCTGAGTTTAGGGCCATATCTAAATTGAGATTGTAGAGTTGAGATTGTGAACAATGTTTTTACTTTTTTATGTTTAGTGCAATAATGAAGTTGACCTATTGTTTACATTAGAGTTGCTTTTAATTTTGTCTTTGTCCAATATGCATTTTCCATGAGCAGATAGAAGGTAGAAGAACATCTGTAATATCCAACTTAACAAGCAAGTTAATGGACAAATAATTGTTTGTATTGAATACAGCTCTCTCTAAATAGGCTACTTAATATGATACTACTGTTGTTTGTAATGATAGAACAAAACATTTCTTTATTTTGCCTTGATTTACTGGACTATGATTCACAAGTACAATTTTGATAGCACTCTTCAGAGTACTCATGAAAGTTATACTTAGGTTTAACACAGATTAATCAGACTCTGCCTCTATAACACCGTCACCGTAAAAAACACCAAGCAGGCCTAAAACTGATTACTACTCTTCTCTCATAAGGCCAGTCATCCTTTCTACAAAGATTTAGAGGTTTGTAAGGTTTTTGCTCTCCCCCACATCTTTGGCAGACATATCCCTCTTGTGAAGGCCAGCATTTTAAGAGACTCTTGTAAAAGGCCAAGTGTGTCAACAATATCAAATCTCTTGTCTGCAAGAGACCGTGTCCCCTGATTTTATTTTTTCAGGAGATCCACAAAGTTCAGCAATATATTTGTCAATAACCCTTCCTTCTCATTCTTTAGTTATGAAGGAAACAACTCCTTGAGGAGTTTCACAGATCAACAGCTTAACATGGTTGCAGTGCTTGTAATTCCATCAGGTCATAGCCTGTGCAAGCAAACTACATTGTCTGTTAATAAATACTTCAACAGCCACTCTAAATTCATGGCTTGTCCTGAAGCACATTGTCTTTCTCATCTGCAGACTTTCTGGCCATCCAAAAAGGAAGCATATGATTCTTATTGATTCAATTTAATTATGAACATGGACATGGATATTTTCAGAAATTAGCCATGATAGATTATAAAAATTGAAATATATAATATAATATTATATATAATATTATATTTTTGAAAGTATGTACTACTGCACACTAGTGCTCACATGCCTCTGTGCCTGCATGTAAAATATGCAGGAGAATAAAAATGTTTTCCTGCCAGCTGACATTGCTTGGCACCAATTGACTACTTGGTTGACCCTGATCAGGTATTCACTCTCTAGGACGTAAGGGGACCAGATGGCATATGTGGTGGCCAGGTCCATGTCTGGCCATGAAACCACAGGAGGCAATGTGTGGAGGATATCAGGAGGGAGAAAATCCAAATTCAGTCACATCCAGACGACCAGCAAGGAGAAGGGTGGTGTGAGGTGGATATGAAACATGGCAGTTGTGTTAACTGGCAGACAGGGAGGAGACAGAACAAGTCAAAAAGTGTCTTTTTGTCTTTGCCACTTTTCAATACTCTTTCAGTTCTACTATTCTACTTTCAACTACAATCTCAGGGTCATTTTCACAAGAGGGGAGAAGATAGACATAACATAAGGTTACTCACACAGGCCACGGCTATGTATAGGACAAATATAGAAAACCCTATGGGGAGATGGATATTGATTTTTCTGTGGAGAAGTTAAGATGGATGCAATGGCCATCAGGTGGCTATACCATGTAGGGTTAACACTTAACTTCAATAGTGTCAAGAGTGCTTGAACACCCTAATACTTTTACTCCTACTAATAACTTAAGGTTAAATACCTGGGTCTCCCCACCAGTCAGGCAGAACTGAATAAGTCTCTTGGAAGGTGAAACATCTATCTACAACCAAGTCCAGTCGCCATGCATTTAACCCTTGGATACTAATAATTACTGTTATTATTACATCTAAAGAGGACTGTGACTCTAACTTGTGCTGAAAATGACTCTTGTATGTAGCTCTTTTGAAGAAATCTCAGAGTAACATTAACTTAATGACATTATCATAAGTAAATAGTGTATTCTTAAATATTTGATGGTATTGACCTTACTCTGTAAAATATCTGTTGATAATACAGTATATATGATCATTTGGCACTATATCAATGAAATTCAATTCAAGAGAGGTGGGGTAAACCCTGGACAAATCACCTATCACAGGTCTGACACAGAGACAAACAACCATTCACACTCACATTTACACCTATGGGCAATTTTAGAGTCACCAATTAACCTGCATATCTTTGGACTGTGAAAAGAAGCTGGAGTACTCATAGAGAACCCTCACAGGCACAGGGAAAACATGCAAACTCCACACAGAAAAGCCAGGGCCAGGGCCCAAACTCAGAATTGTCTTGCTGTGAGGTGACAGTGCTAACCACTGTACCACTGTGCCACTCCGAATTCATTACAACTGATTTGAGTTAAAGACAACTTTACTTACTTAACTTGTACACTGTGCTGGAAGACAGGGGGAGAGTGTGGGCAGAGTTTGTTTGCATAAGGTGTGGGTTAGCTCCACAAGCTGGACATTGCATATTGGCATTATCTTATATCATTGTCCTTGGACCTACTGCAGCCAAGCAGCATCCCTCTGCTTCTGCTGCAGTGAAGTTATACAATATAAACAAAGATATGTACAATCAATACAATACAATTAATTTGAGGTCAGTCAATCCAAGAGTCACAGTTTTTCAGCTGAACTGAAGTCAGCAATTCATGAGTAAGTCTTGCCCTTGTGCACACTGAAATAAAATGAGGGGTCAATTAAAGTCTGACCACACCTTAACTGTGCTGTAAGAGGATATCTGTAGCCACTCCACAATGCTTGCTAAAAGTAGTGTTATTTTGGGAGTCAATAAATATGTATAATTAAAGCTGCGAGCAGCGTTGAACGGGCCCTCGCACCCGGCGCCCGTCGGGGGAGCGGCGACCGCGGGACCCCGGCAACCGCGGGGTCAACGCAGGTCGCAGGGCACACGCTGGCGTAACAGTTCACACTTCCGAGATGTAAAAATTTTAAATAAAAGCTTTTACGCTAATTATTTTCTGTGATAATATTTTTCAGAGCTCATCATCTGTGACAGCTCTTGGCTCTCTTGACTGTAACCTCCCTGTGGCAGCTTCTCACAGACTCAATCAACTCCTCTTCCCCTCCCCCCTCAGACACACACACAAACACACACACACACACACACACACACACACACACAGATACCCCCTCCCAAAAGGAGATAAAACTCAGTTTTAACTTGAGTTTAAAAGCTTTGAGCTTTGAGCAAAAGCATTTTTTTAAGTTCTGTTATTGGGTGCATATATAAATCATTTATGCTTAAACAAGGCTTATAATGAAGTTATTTGAACAGTGAATATCTCATCTGCCTAAAGTCAGGGCGAAGCCACTAACCAGCTGTAGGGATGGGTATCATTAGGATTTTATCTTTATCCATACAGACCCCTATCAGTCCAGCTCAGACTGTTACTGGTTTAAGAGAGTGAAGTTTATAGCAATTTGCAAAATTTGGAGATTAGTGACAAACTAACCAGTTAGACTACATACAGACAAGCTTTCATTTTAGCTGTTAGTAACAGTTTGCCATGAGCTTAACCAGCGTGCTGTGCTTCCTGTTAAACATGTTATGAGACTGTGGACAAGGCTGAAAATATTACTTTACTAACTACTTGCCGAACAGGCGCTTTGACAAAGAAAAGGTAAAGGCCAGCAGCTTTTACTTTTCAATGCACTTGTCGTCAACTTGAGTGGCTTATATTCAGCTGGTTCACCTCGACGCCCGTGGACCTAGTGCACTTTTCCTGTCGCCGTACACTGAGTAACACGAAAAAATCAGCTGACCCCGTGTGAAATTTCCTAACTGATCAAAACCAAACTGTAAAGACAGCATCAATCCACGCTCAGCTTTGGTCAAGGGGAGACATATGGGAGAAGATGAGTAGAGAGATGGAAAGAAACAGAAAGGGTGATGGAGAAAGATTACATGAATTCAAAATAACCTACAATTCCTTAAAATTAATTTGAAGCCAGTTTAATTTTTTGAGCCAGCTTTGACATCTGCAGATATGAGTTTCTGAAGAGGGGCCTGCTGAGGTTAGATGTGCTGAATAATATCCATTTTCATATCAGAAAAAACACTGCATTAAACATTGTCTTAGCTCACTGAGCTGAGGTCAACAGGTAATATAACCAACCTGTGAGGTGGCTCACCCCCGTAAGATAAACACATAAATGATCCCTGATAGAACCGATAATTAAAGGCACATCAGTGACAGGGAATGCTATTAAAACTAAACTATAAACTGGTGACATTAACTGCAAAAGAAGATTTTTATTGATACATTTCAGGTAGAATTTAGTTTTCAATAAGGAAAATGCTGTAAGAAACCTGAATTTGTTGCAACAAATTTAAAATAAAAGCTTTTATGCTAATTATTTTCTGTGATAATATTATTCAGAGCTCATCATCTGTGACAGCTCTTGGCTCTCTTGACTGTAACCTCCCTGTGGCAGCTTCTCACAGACTCAATCAACTCCTCTTCCCCTCCCCCCTCAAACACACACACACAGACACACACACACAGAGACCCCCTTCCAAAAACCCATCAAAGAGTAATACAATGGCTCCATCTGTAGGATAAAGTAGAGAGTCGCAACAGGAAGTTACCCCAAAATCTGAGGTTTCAAACAGGAAGTTGGGTTTCCGAACTTTGACGGGCCAGAACCGGCACACGCTTCGACCCAAACTCACAATTTTCGGAGCCAGTCTTCCAAAAATTGTCAAGGAGGGGCTGACAACATTTGAAGTGAATCTGGTCACCCGTCTAGAAACTGGACATCACACTATAAAATATGTCATTTCCTGCTATAAATAGGTGGCGCTACAACAATTGTATGAATATTGACATATGGATGTGTGCAGATAGGTACCATTAACAATCCTGTAAAGTTTGATGCAGTTTGGACAAAGTATGGCCGAAATATAGCAAAAATAAAGCAACTTCCTGTTTCGTGGCGAGTGATCGAACTTTCAGGGGCCATAACTTCCACGCCCTTCAATGAAAAGTCCGAAACTTTTGCAATTTAACTTCGTCTATGTCTTAAGAACAAATTATCAAATTTTGAAGTCAATCGGATAATGCGTCTAGGACTAGTTCGCGTTCAAGCGACCCCTGGAAATGGCCAAAAACACACAATTTTGTCACCTTCCGGTCAAAATAAAAATACTTTCTGTTGGGTTTAGAATATGGCTCCAAGAGACTTTTTGGTGCGTCATGGGATGTTACATATGTGTGCAGATTTTCAGATTTTTAGGCGCAACGGGCTTGAGGGGCTGTTCCGTTTAAAAATGTAGGTGGCGCTACCGAGGCCATTTTGCCACACCCATGCTCAAGACCCCTAAATTATTAAATTTTTCGCCGTGCCTGACGCGTCTGCAAATTTTCAGGAGTTTTGACGCATGTTAAGGCCCTCAAAAAGGCGATCAAAGAGGCGGAAAAAGAAGAAAAAAAATAATAATAATAATAATAATTAAAGCTGCGAGCAGCGTTGAACGGGCCCTCGCACCCGGCGTCCGTCGGGGGAGCGGCGACCGCGGGACCCCGGCAACCGCAGGGTCAACGCAGGTCGCAGGGCACACGCTGGCGTAACAGTTCACACTTCCCAGATGTTAAAATTTTAAATAAAAGCTTTTACTCTAATTATTTTCTGTGATAATATTTTTCAGAGCTCATCATCTGTGACAGCTCTTGGCTCTCCTGACTGTAACCTCTCTGTGGCAGCTTCTCACAGACTCAATCAACTCCTCTTCCCCTCCCCCTCAAACACAAACACACCCACACACACACACACAAACACACAGAGAAATACCCCCTCCCAAAAGGAGATAAAACTCAGTTTTAACTTGAGTTTACAAGCTTTGAGCTTTGAGCAAAAGCATTTTTTTAAGTTCTGTTATTGGGTGCATATATAAATCATTTATGCTTAAACAAGGCTTATAATGAAGTTATTTGAACAGTGAATATCTCATCTGCCTAAAGTCAGGGCGAAGCCACTAACCAGCTGTAGGGATGGGTATCATTAGGATTTTATCTTTATCCATACAGACCCCTATCAGTCCAGCTCAGACTGTTACTGGTTTAAGAGAGTGAAGTTTATAGCAATTTGCAAAATTTGGAGATTAGTGACAAACTAACCAGTTAGACTACATACAGACAAGCTTTCATTTTAGCTGTTAGTAACAGTTTGCCATGAGCTTAACCAGCGTGCTGTGCTTCCTGTTAAACATGTCATGAGACTGTGGACAACGCTGAAAATATTACTTTACTAACTACTGGCCAAACAGGCGCTTTGACAAAGAAAAGGTAAAGGCCAGCAGCTTTTACTTTTCAATGCACTTGTCGTCAACTTGAGTGGCTTATATTCAGCTGGTTCACCTCGACGCTGGAGGACCTAGTGAACTTTTCCTGTCGCCGTACACTGAGTAAGACGAAAAAATCAGCTGACCCCGTGTGAAATTTCCTAACTGATCAAAACCAAACTGTAAAGACAGCATCAATCCACGCTCAGCTTTGGTCAAGGGGAGACATATGGGAGAAGATGAGTAGAGAGATGGAAAGAAACAGAAAGGGTGATGGAGAAAGATTACATGAATTCAAAATAACCTACAATTCCTTAAAATTAATTTGAAGCCAGTTTAATTTTTTGAGCCAGCTTTGACATCTGCAGATATGAGTTTCTGAAGAGGGGCCTGCTGAGGTTAGATGTGCTGAATAATATCCATTTTCATATCAGAAAAAACACTGCATTAAACATTGTCTTAGCTCACTGAGCTGAGGTCAACAGGTAATATAACCAACCTGTGAGGTGGCTCACCCCCGTAAGATAAACACATAAATGATCCCTGATAGAACCGATAATTAAAGGCACATCAGTGACAGGGAATGCTATTAAAACTAAACTATAAACTGGTGACATTAACTGCAAAAGAAGATTTTTATTGATACATTTCAGGTAGAATTTAGTTTTCAATAAGGAAAATGCTGTAAGAAACCTGAATTTGTTGCAACAAATTTAAAATAAAAGCTTTTATGCTAATTATTTTCTGTGATAATATTTTTCAGAACTCATCATCTGTGACAGCTCATGGCTCTCCTGACTGTAACCTCCCTGTGGCAGCTTCTCACAGACTCAATCAACTCCTCTTCCCCTCCCCCCTCAAACACACACACACAGACACACACACACAGAGACCCCCTTCCAAAAACCCATCAAAGAGTAATACAATGGCTCCATCTGTAGGATAAAGTAGAGAGTCGCAACAGGAAGTTACCCCAAAATCTGAGGTTTCAAACAGGAAGTTGGGTTTCCGAACTTTGACGGGCCAGAACCGGCACACGCTTCGACCCAAACTCACAATTTTCGGAGCCAGTCTTCCAAAAATTGTCAAGGAGGGGCTGACAACATTTGAAGTGAATCTGGTCACCCGTCTAGAAACTGGACATCACACTATAAAATATGTCATTTCCTGCTATAAATAGGTGGCGCTACAACAATTGTATGAATATTGACATATGGATGTGTGCAGATAGGTACCATTAACAATCCTGTAAAGTTTGATGCAGTTTGGACAAAGTATGGCCGAAATATAGCAAAAATAAAGCAACTTCCTGTTTCGTGGCGAGTAATCGAACTTTGAGGGGCCATAACTTCCACGCCCTTCAACAAAAACTCAAAATCTGCCGCAATTTAACATCGTCTATGTCTTAAGAACATACTATTAAGTTTTGAAGTCAATGGGATAATGCGTCTAGGACTAGTTCGCGTTCAAGCGACCCCTGGAAATGGCCAAAAACACACAATTTTTTCACCTTCCGGTCAAAATAAAAATACTTTCTGTTGGGTTTAGAATATGGCTCCAAGAGACTTTTTGGTGCGTCATGGGATGTTACATATGTGTGCAGATTTTCAGATTTTTAGGCGCAACGGGCTTGAGGGGCTGTTCCGTTTAAAAATGTAGGTGGCGCTACCGAGGGCATTTTACCACGCCCATGCTCAAGACCCCTAAATTATTAAATTTTTCGCCGTGCCTGACGCGTCTGCAAATTTTGGTAAGTTTTCACGCATGTTAAGGCCCTCAAAAAGCCGATCTAAGAGGCGGAAAAAGAAGAAAAAAAATAATAATAATAATAATTAAAGCTGCGAGCAGCGTTGAACGGGCCCTCGCACCCGGCGCCCGTCGGGGGAGCGGCGACCGCGGGACTCCGGCAACCGCGGGGTCAACGCAGGTCGCAGGGCACACGCTGGCGTAACAGTTCACACTTCCGAGATGTAAAAATTTAAAATAAAAGCTTTTACGCTAATTATTTTCTGTGATAATATTTTTCAGAGCTCATCATCTGTGACAGCTCTTGGCTCTCCTGACTGTAACCTCTCTGTGGCAGCTTCTCACAGACTCAATCAACTCCTCTTCCCCTCCCCCCTCAAACACAAACACAAACACACACACACACACACACACACACACAAACACAGAGAGAGATACCCCCTCCCAAAAGGAGATAAAACTCAGTTTTAACTTGAGTTTAAAAGCTTTGAGCTTTGAGCAAAAGCATTTTTTTTAAGTTCTGTTATTGGGTGCATATATAAATCATTTATGCTTAAACAAGGCTTATAATGAAGTTATTTGAACAGTGAATATCTCAGCTGCCTAAAGTCAGGGCGAAGCCACTAACCAGCTGTAGGGATGGGTATCATTCGGATTTTATCTTTATCCATACAGACCCCTATCAGTCCAGCTCAGACTGTTACTGGTTTAAGAGAGTGAAGTTTATAGCAATTTGCAAAATTTGGAGATTAGTGACAAACTAACCAGTTAGACTACATACAGACAAGCTTTCATTTTAGCTGTTAGTAACAGTTTGCCATGAGCTTAACCAGCGTGCTGTGCTTCCTGTTAAACATGTCATGAGACTGTGGACAACGCTGAAAATATTACTTTACTAACTACTGGCTGAACAGGCGCTTTGACAAAGAAAAGGTAAAGGCCAGCAGCTTTTACTTTTCAATGCACTTGTCGTCAACTTGAGTGGCTTATATTCAGCTGGTTCACCTCGACGCCGGTGGATGTAGACATGCACTTTTCCTGTTGCCGTACACTGAGTAACACGAAAAAATCAGCTGACCCCTTGTGAAATTTCCTAACTGATCAAAACCAAACTGTAAAGACAGCATCAATCCACGCTCAGCTTTGGTCAAGGGGAGACATATGGTAAGATTACATGAATTCAAAATAACCTACAATTCCTTCAAATTAATTTGAAGCCAGTTTAATTTTTTGAGCCAGCTTTGACATCTGCAGATATGAGTTTCTGAAGAGGGGCCTGCTGAGGTTAGATGTGCTGAATAATATCCATTTTCATATCAGAAAAAACACTGCATTAAACATTGTCTTAGCTCACTGAGCTGAGGTCAACAGGTAATATAACCAACCTGTGAGGTGGCTCACCCCCGTAAGATAAACACATAAATGATCCCTGATAGAACCGATAATTAAAGGCACATCAGTGACAGGGAATGCTATTAAAACTAAACTATAAACTGGTGACATTAACTGCAAAAGAAGATTTTTATTGATACATTTCAGGTAGAATTTAGTTTTCAATAAGGGAAACAGTGTAAGAAACCTGAATTTGTTGCAACAAATTTAAAATAAAAGCTTTTATGCTAATTATTTTCTGTGATAATATTTTTCAGAGCTCATCATCTGTGACAGCTCTTGGCTCTCTTGACTGTAACCTCCCTGTGGCAGCTTCTCACAGACTCAATCAACTCCTCTTCCCCTCCCCCCTCAGACACACACACACACACACACACACACACACACACACACAGAGACCCCCTTCCAAAAACCCATCAAAGAGTAATACAATGGCTCCATCTGTAGGATAAAGTAGAGAGTCGCAACAGGAAGTTACCCCAAAATCTGAGGTTTCAAACAGGAAGTTGGGTTTCCTGAACTTTGACGGGCCAGAACCGGCACACGCTTCGACCCAAACTCACAATTTTCGGAGCCAGTCTTCCAAAAATCCTTAAGTCTGTCCTGACAACATTTGAAGTGAATCTGGTCACCCGTCTAGAAACTGGACATCACACTATAAAATATGTCATTTCCTGCTATAAATAGGTGGTGCTACAACAATTGTATGAATATTGACATATGGATGTGTGCAGATAGGTACCATTAACAATCCTGTAAAGTTTGATGCAGTTTGGACAAAGTATGGCCGAAATATAGCAAATTTAAAGCAACTTCCTGTTTTGTGGCGAGTGATCGAACTTTCAGGGGCCATAACTTCCACGCCCTTCAATGAAAAGTCCGAAACTTTTGCAATTTAACTTCGTCTATGTCTTAAGAAACAAATTATCAAATTTTGAAGTCAATCGGATAATGCGTCTAGGACTAGTTCGCGTTCAAGCGACCCCTGGAAATGGCCAAAAACACACAATTTTTTCACCTTCCGGTCAAAATAAAAATACTTTCTGTTGGGTTTAGAATATGGCTCCAAGAGACTTTTGGTGCGTCATGGGATGTTACATATGTGTGCAGATTTTCAGATTTTTAGGCGCAACGGGCTTGAGGGCTGTTCCGTTAAAAATGTAGGTGGCGCTACCGAGGCCATTTTGCCACACCCATGCTCAAGACCCCTAAATTCTTAAATTTTTCGCCGTGCCTGACGCGTCTGCAAATTTTCAGGAGTTTTGACGCATTTAAGGCCCTCAAAAAGGCGATCAAAGAGGCGGAAAAAGAAGAAAAAAATAATAATAATAATAATAATAATAAACGAACGAAAACAAGAGGTCCTTGCAACTCGTTGCATGGCCCGTTGGCCCACGCAACTCGTTGCTCGGCCCTAATAATAATAATAATAATAATAAAAAGACAAACAAGAGGTCCTTGCAACTCGGCATGGCCCCGTGGGCCACGCAACTCGTTGCTCGGGCCTAATAAACCGACCCAAGAGGTCCTTGCAACTCGTTGCATGGCCCCGTTGGGCCCACGCAACTCGTTGCTCGGCCCTAATAATA